>NC_133332.1:291133997-291430102 GCF_042186555.1 Aquarana catesbeiana
TGAGGGCCATATGTGGGATGTTGTGTTCAGTATGTATCTCAAGCTATGAGGTCTTACTGTTTACTGCAGTGTCTTCGCTGGCATTTTATGTCTAAGGCATAAAGATGGGTCCTATCTATCAAAAATTCCAAATTATGTCGGTGTTCAGCAAATGCCTTTTCAGGGCAGGCTTGGAGGGGAAACAATACACTTCACACTCCTTCCGCATAGGGGCGGCTACCGAAGCTGCCAGATGTGGGTAGGATGAGACGGCGGTGCGGAGGAACGGGAGGTGGGAATCAAGAAGATTCCGCATTAAAAAAAAAAAAAAAAAAAAATTAAAAAAAAAGAAAAAAAAAAAAAAACAATTTTTAAAGAGAGAGAACAGGGGGATGTAAACCGGATTTACGGGGTGTTTTAAATGAGGTTGTCAGTATGTGGGGGATATGCTGGAGTATTGCTACCTGGATGTTTTGTCGTCTCGTTTCAGATGGAGGTTCCACACGCCTCATTTTCAGATGGAGGTTCCACACGCCTCATTTTCAGATGGAGGTTCCACACGCCTCATTTGGATCCTCGGTCATTTCTAGGTTTGCTGGGATTGGGCATTTCGCGGAAAGAAGCTTATTTGCGGTGGTTGGGTATGCTTGGTATGAGGTGGGAGAGAGTAGTTTGTGAAGTGGTGTGATATGCAAGTTGGACAGACCTCCTGATGTTTTGGTAATCCATGCAAGGGGTAGTGGCTTGGGGGGTACGTCCGGTCAGGGAACTGATCACAGACATCTAGGCTGATTTTCTGCAGTTAAAGGCTGATTTTCCGGGTACTCTGCTGATATGGTCGGACATATTTGCCCGGACAGTTTGGAGATGGGCTAGATCAGTGACTAGCATTCAGAAAACATGCATATGCATAAACAAAGTGGTGGGGAGGTCGTGGTTAATAATGTAGGTTTAGTCATTGGGCATCTAGAATTAGAGACCAATGTTGGGCTCTATTTGATTAAGGATGGAGTTTATCTTTCAGATGTGGGGTTAACCTCTAGACTGGGCTTGCAGGAAGGGATTCAAAGGGCCCTGTGGGTGTGGTGGTGCCTTCAAGAGTAAGTTGGTCACTCTTTCAGGCTGTGGCGGAGTTGCTTGTTGGTCTCTGACGGTGGCAGTAAGAAGTTGGTAATCCAAAAGGGGTGGGGGGCTCATCGGTAAGATCAGCCCCTCCGGTGTATTCCATCATGGTGGATGGAATAAGGAGATGGTGGCACTGCGGGAAAGGGGGTGTCTCCGAGCGGCTACAGCGGGAGGCCTAACGGTTTTCAAAATGGTACCCGCAGTGCGTGGTGGTATATATATTTTTTGGTATACATATTTGGTAAACAAGGTGGGTCGCCGGCAGAGACCAACGAACTGGGGAAAATGTTATGGTATGGGTTGTATGTTGATTTGATAGTGGAGTTATCTGGTTGGTTTGCCTAATAAAAGCTGTTATGGCCATTTATACTCCAAAACAAGGTGTGGACTCAATTATTATAAGTGGATATTAAAGTGGGTTGGAGTTTAGGTGCATAACAGTTAATTCTTGGGGGTCATTTTGACTACACTGGTCAAGGTTCAGAGGAGAATAGTGGGCAGGTGGTGCAAAAAGTGTTATGTGAATGCTTAGGAGTGTGACAATGCATTTAAAAAAGATTAACAAATGATTTGAAATCAGTAGTCATTTACTTCTAAGGGAAGTATTCTGAAAGTGGTGTAGATTTGATATGACTGCTAAATTTGTCCAGGACTTGCCAGCCCAAGAACTAATCGTTTGATGCCAAGTCTCCAAGAACCACAAAACTTCGTCACAGGATCTGCAGTTGGTGTCAAAGCGCTTCACTCTGAAGTATGCTTGAAAAGAATGACGTGTCTGGAAGCTGAAGTTGAACCAAAAATGAATCTTTCAATATGATGGAGGAGATCATAAGGGACTATATACAAGATTTTAGTAATGAAAACAGTATCGTTAGCAGTAATCAGCATAGATTCATGAAGAATCGTTCTTGCCAAACCAATCTATTAACCTTCTATGAGGAGGTGAGCTGCCATCAAAATTGGGATATTTATTATAGCAAAAAGTAAAAAATTGTGTTTTTTTTCAAAATTGTCGCTCTTTTTTTGTTTATAGCGCAAAAAAAAAAAAATGCAGAGATGGTCAAATACCACAAAAAAAAAAAAAAGTTCTATTTGTGGGGAAAAAAATTATAAAAAATTAATTTGGGTACAGTGTTGCGTGACCGCACAATTGTCATTCAAAATGTTACAGCGCTGAAAGCTGAAAATTGGCCTGGGCAGGAAGGGGGTGAAAATGCCTAGTATTGAAGTGGTTAAACTACATAGAAAGTTCTTTACTGTAAGAGCGGCAAGTATGTGGAATTCACTTCCATAGGCGGTGGTCTCAGCAGGGGGCATCGATAGTGTCAAAAAAACTATTAACCACCTGAATGACCACAACATACAGGGATATACAATGTAATACTGACATATAATCACACACATAGGATGGACTTGTGTCTTTTTTCAACCTCCCCTACTATACAACTATGATAATGATTCAAAGTGGACTAAAATCCACCAAGAAAAGGCTCAAAAAGAAGCAATGGAGGGCTAAAAACTGGCTTGGTCAAAGTTAATTTGAAACCAACTGAAAAGTTGTAGGGTGATTGGAAATATGCAGCTCATGAAGGACACCAACAAACATCTTGCAGCTGAAAACATTTTGGCTGAAGGTTTGGTCAAAAAATGTAACCGGTTTAGAAGACTGGTGGGCAGTTCTGCAAAATACCCTTTTGCTAAAGGGGGCAAGGGAAGGTGTTTATTCTGCTTTGCTATAAATACCTAATTTATCTATCATTGATTGCCTGTGACGTATTTTCTGTGTACCGTTGCAGAGTGGTAACCAACTAACAGTAAAGTTACACAGATGTGTTGTGTGTCAGTGGGGCTTCCGGGCATCTTAACTCATAATGTGCTAGTATGTAATGCATACTAGCACATTATGATGGACTTACCTTAAAATGAAGCCCTCCAGCGGGGAGCTGTACGAGCTTCCATCTTCAACCGGTCTTCCTTCCGCAGCACAGAGTTCTGAATGGTCGGCACAGTCCATTCAGAACCAAGTGCGCATGCGCAGGTGATGTAATTGGCTGCTGCTAAATATCTCCTAAACAGTGCACATTTAGATATTTACTGTACCTACAGACAAGCTTTATTATTAGGCTTACCTGTAGGAAAAAAAAAAAAATCAACCACCCGACTTTACTACCACTTTAAGGTGTTGTGGTGGAACAGAGGACCTATCAAACCAAGCAGCTCCTGAAGGGTAGCACTACAAGTAATACACCTTGTTTATCCTTGAAAAAACAGGAATGAAAGTTAAACCAAAAAGGTATGCCATCAGACTTCATCTTTAATCAGTTTAATGAAGCATGACTCTTCATTCATCACCAACCACTACTGAACTCTAACTGGCATTACAGACTGTTCTCCCGATTGAAATCAGGGAACATTCTTCAGTCTATAGCCCTACCTTGGTGCCGGACGACCAAGCCTGCTCACTAGAAAAATCAATTGGCCAGGATGCATATTCCCAGGCAATTGCGTTTTTCCCCCACCAAGGAACACAAAACGTACTGTATAAATTTTGATCCATGGGTAGATAAACTTTCTTTGACTGGATTGTACATGGTTTGGCCATAGAGGATTTGTAGACACCTTTATACTTTGTGATCTTAAAGTGTATATAGGATTTTTTTTGTTTGTTTTGGATACAGTAGAGAAAAGTTACAACACTTGCCAGGTTATTTTTTTGCCGTCTGTGTATTGAGGAAATATTGCTCAACTTCCTGGCCCAAAGACACAACAGGAAGTCAGAGGAAATTTCTCAAAATAAGGGTATTTTTTTTCCTCCTAAAGAGTTGACACCGGTGTCCCCATTGGTAGACATCCCCTTACCTCTTGTTCTAAGGAGAACTCTAAAATTTTGAATTTCCCATCATCTTCTCAGCGACAATGGTGACAAGTACAAATACAGTCATGAACCCCCAGCAATAAAATGTTGGCAGAACCTAACCCTTTCCCACTCTATCAAAAATGGGAAAAAAGGTTGGGTTTTACCAACAGGTGCACCTTAAATGATTCAGTCTGCAAATTAAACACTTTGTACAATCTATCTTGCCCAGATTGACATTTTCCCCTCCCACTCTCTATAAAAAGCTTTGCATTACATGTGCAACTTGCAGGGGACTAATCCCATCCATCTACAAGTTCTTGACAACCTCACAATCTGACACACCCTTGAAACCCCACTATATGATTGACGCCTGATTCACACCTATGCATTTTTAGTGCTTTTTGCAGATTTGCACTACAGAACGTGTTCCATAGGAAACCATGTTGAATGGACTTTAGTGCAAATCTGCAAAATTCAAAAAGCACTAAAAATGCATAAGTGTGAATCAGGCCTAAATGGGAACAGATTCTGGGTAAAGAATTCTCATTAGAGGAATGAATGCTATATGGAGGGCTGCACACAAAACGTGTACTATATATGACCCTATGTACAGTTTATAAAATATATATTTTTTAAATCCTACATTATTGCTACTACACCCCTGCCTTCTTACACACTCCTAACTCAAACATATCAGATCGCTACTGAAGAGACTTCAACCGACCAGGAAGACTCTAGCACATATTTTGGACATTTTGGCAAGAAATGGAATCTATTGTAAATCCTTGGTTTGAGAGCGTTTTGCAAGACAAGCAAACTTTTTAAATAAATTTTGACTTGATGTACAAGCAATGTCTTGATATACAAGTAGCGTCACGTCACAACTGAGTATAAAAGAGAAGAGAGGCGCCTCTAAGTGTAGCAATATGATTTCATTTAATGAAGGTACAACATTTAGCAACTCATATGGTTGAAGATTAAAACATGCAGGCATCCAGGGTAAAGCTGTTCACATAGACCAGGGATCCTCAAACTACGGCCCTCCAGCTGTTGCAGAACTACACATCCCATGAGGCATTGTAAAACTATGACATTCACAGACATGACTAGGCATGATGGGAATTGTAGTTCCTGAACACCTGGAGGGCCGCAGTTTGAAGACCCCTGACATAGACCATCCTCCTCACCATCATCGACGTTGTCCCTTCCATGCTGTGCTCCACAAGCGCTTCAATCACTCTACTGCATGGTAGTCTTCTCGGTCATGATTGCAGACGGACAGCGGTGAGAGCAGGCGGTGTGGGGGATGGTCTATGTGGACAGCTTTACCCTGGATGCCTGCATACTTAGGCTCCTTTCTCATGATAAGCCTGCTCGGATCCGCCTGTCCGTTTTTCAGGCGGATCCAAGCTGGCCATCTATTGACTCCTATGCGTAGGCGGATGTCAGCGGAGATGTGTCCGCTGACACCCGTCTGCCATCCAATCCGTTCAAGACAGACGTATGGCGATACGTCTGTCATGGCGGATTGGATCGGATGAGATCTGAATAAAATGGACATGCTGTCCATTTTCGTCCGATCTCCCCATAGAGATCAGCGGGGCTCCGACAGGTCCCTCCCTGCTCAGTGAGCAGACTGACCTGTCATCCATCGGCTCAGCGGAGATCAACGGAGCGATCTCCCGCCGAGCGGATCCGCCTCGTGTGGAAGGGGCCTTAGATGTGCCTGTTTTAATCATCAACCGTGCAAGTTGCTAAATGTTGTGCCTTCATTAAATGCAACCATATTGCTACACATAGAGGCACCTCTCTTCTCTCTTATACTCTGTAGCTCCTGCTGGAGTTTGCTTCTAATCCCCTTGTGGAGGTTGCCATTTGTGGATGGACATTTTATGGTTACACAACATCACATTGCTATAATCTTTTTATATGGACTATAAACTGAAGGAATTATGAATAAATAGTTGTGGAACAAATTATTTGAGTTTCCATTATTTCTTATGGGGAAATTCGCTTTGGAATACAAGTGCTTTGGATTACAAGCATGTTTTTAGGAACGGATTATGCTTGCAATCCAAGGTTTTACTGGACTTGCTAGATCTTCCCCCATCTACAGTGTTTAAAGAAAGCTTCTCTTGCACGTATTTGCTGCCGCTAGATGTTTGATCATTCCTCATTGGAACTTGGAAGTAGGCACAACACCCAACCTATACGGTCGCATTCAAGAAATTAAACTCACTACTAACAGGTGTGGGATCCCTGGATTTACTTTGATACCTCTTTGTAGATTATATACTGGAGAAATTTTCCAAAAATGTACTTTGACTAGCCATTATGCTAACCTTTTGACCTTCCTGGCCACACTGGAGGAGGAATTGTCTTGGGCCACACATAAAATACAGCAACACTAAGAATAGCTGATGAACAGAAAAATTTGGGCAGACCACAAGTTAAAGATCACTGATATAAATGTACCTGAGTAAGAACACTTACATTTTTTGTAATATTTTTTATTATAAAAGTAAAAAAGAGGGCAACATAAAACAAGCCCAATATTTGACACAGGTTTGACAAACAATAAAGATAGCTGATGAGCAGTTTCTCCTGCGGCTCTCAGCGAGTGGATGCGGTCGCCGGCCCGCTTACCATAATGACAGATCGCGGAGTGGCCACACCTATTCACAACTCTCTGTGCAGACAGAGAAGTTACACTGTGGTATCTGACACAAAGCCATCAGTAGCAGAACCTTTAAGTCCTGTAAGTTGTGAGGTGGGACCTCCATGGCTCAGACTAGTTTTTATAGCATATCCCACAAATGCTCAATGGACTGAGATCTAGAAAATTTGGAGGCTAAGTCAGCACCTCATTATTGTGTTCCTTAAACCATTCTTGAACCATTTTTGTAGTGCGGAAGGGTGCATTGCTGAAAGAGGGCATTGCTATCAGGGAACATTGTTTCCATGAAGGGCTGTCATCAACAACATTTAGCTGGGTTCTACATTTCAAGTAACATCCACATCAATGGCAGAACCCAAGGTTTCCCAGCAGAACATTGCCCAAAGTATCACACTGCCCCTGCTGGCTTGCCATCTTCCCTTCTACTGCATCCTGGTGCCATTTCTTCTCCGGGTAACGCACACACACCCCACCATCCACATGATGTAAAAGAAAATGTGATTCATGAGACCAGGCCAGCTTCTTCCATTGCTCCATAGTCCAGTTTTGACACTCGCATGCCCATTGTAGGTGCTTTTGGCTGTGGTCACAGGTCAGCATGGGCACCCTGACCGGTCAGCAGCTATGCCATCCCATGCACAACAAACTGCGATGCCCATTTTTTCTGCTTTCAACTTGATGTAAAAAATATGTAATTGCTGCCTAATGTACCCCACTGACATCCAGATGCCATTGTAGTAAGATAATCAATATTATATACGATTTTCTGCAAATAAATATCTAAAAAGTGTGGCATGCATTTGTATTCAGCCACACCTTTCGCTGCAATTACAGCTGCAAGTCTTTTTGGGCATGTCTCTACAAGCTTTTATCAATGGGAAAGGTCCCCCCCACTGGGTTTTTTAACTGCAAAATATCACAAAATGATTTAATGTATATAAGTCTTTTATTAAATGAGTAAAGGTTACATATTAAACATTAAAATATGAGCTCTGGTCGTGAGGCATTACACATATACCAGGATGCAGAATTACAAACATACATTTGTACAGCATTACAGATAATAATTGCTATATCAAAAAACTGACATGCTTCGACCTAATTGGTCATGGTCTTCATCTTGGGAATAGTTTGCTCTAAAGCAAATGCATCAAATTTTAATTTTCAAAAACATCTTTCAATATGCACCAATTACATGTACATAAACATTGCTATATTTACCACTGAAAGCTGGAATCAATAGCCTCAGAGCCAATAGTCTAAAATCAGTTAAATGATCCAGCGGACCACACGGCCAACTGCACCTCCCCCGAGAGAAGAACCCAGCCCAGAAAGCTTACAAGAAACCACCTTTGATGCCCTCCCGGAAGGGAAGGGGTATGGCACCAGCAACAATTCTCCCAGCTGTTGATAATATGTCAAGGAGGAGTATAAATTAGTATAAAACATTGAAATTCCTAGGGTGTTCTACATATCTTATTATTAAAAGTAAATGATACTTGCCCACGTGCATGCTGTAAATTGGTGTATAGGTAATAGTTAATGTGTCACGTATTGCGTATTAACAACAATAAATTAGTTGGGGAAGATAAACTCTTCCCCAATAACAATATTGTGAGTTGAAAAGTAAAATTACTAACAAAAGAAAAAAAAATTGTTAATTGTGAATGTATGTGAATTAATTCAGACATAATAATTAGTCTCATATATATGGTGAAAAAGTATATATAAAACTGCAAAAAGTAAAAATCCTTATTTCAGGGATTGGGTAATGTGAAAACACACAAAATAAATTGATGTGAAGGGTCAAAAAATAGTAAAAAGATAAAAATTAAATAAAGACACAAATGATGAAGAAAACTTCATCAGTCTAAGTGACATGATTTACCTTGAGCTTCAATATAGCTGGTGTGGGCCATCGATTCCAAGATGGGATCGTGTCTAATTATCAGTGATCAAAAGAGGAGAGGTATGGGCTCTTATGGAGAAATTACCAGGGAGCCTAATAATCAAAAATAATGAATATGGATTTAAATTCAATGTGCTATCGATAAAAATGTTATAACCCAGCTACCATACTAGCTAGGCTCCTCAATCAGGTAATGAAATGCTACTTTTGGCAGTGAATTTAGAGTATCCGTATGTCCAGGTATTGCATGGGATCATGGGTCAATCCTCATGCTGCCTGGTTTTTATATGTTACCTTCTATTATGTAAGAAAACCTGATTGGTGGATGCCGATATCACCTCCCCCCCTCCAGGTGTTGGCACAAAGGCCGCTGATGAGCAGCCAACGCGTGGCTCCCTCTGGGTCTAGAAAGGCAGTAGCCCCAACCATCGTCATCACTTCTGCTGCAAAAAACGTGACATCATGATGCGCCATGCATGCAGGATGAATCGCGCATGCGCGGCCGGCAAACGTCCGGAAATAATCTCAGGACCCCGCTGGTGTCTTGCCGAGAAAGTTTCCCCGGCAGATAAGGACCCCCCTGTACTGCGCAGCCGCAGCGCTTGCGCAGTATGAACGACTAAGAAGCCGCCGAAAATAGCCGAAGCTGAAAACCTTCAGTCAGCTGTACACGGCGCCTGCGCCCTGGGTCCAGGTTCAAGCCCCACCATCCAAGTGGACATAGCGGTAGAATAAAAAAGTGCCGAGCGCAGCGAGGCCGTGCCCGAAGTGTACAGCTGATTTACAACTATTCGGCTTCGGCTATTTCCGCCGGCTCGTACTGCGCAAGCGTTGTGCCTGCGCAGTACAGGGGGGTCCTTATCCGCCGAGGGGAACTTTCTCGGCAGAACACCGGCAATAAAGTGCTCACCCCAGTGGCCAAAAGGAGGTATGGCCGCCATGTGAAGCATATTGAGGGAATGCAGTATAAACCCCCCCCTTCTTGCCGGGAAGCCAAAAGGGCACCAGGACTCAGAGAGGCCAACAGATGTGCTGTGGGTCCGCCAGAATCTACAACCAGAAAAACAACATAATTAATGTCGTTTGACACAATTATTTAGTTAATAGACATTATACATTGTTAAATTTATTATTCATACATTTCATTTTATTTTACATTCAAGCTGTGCGTAAGTTTAATGGATATACCTCTGTGGCTGCGATTTTGAAAAAAGAAAACATTATTTATATATTTTCTTTTTTCTTTCTTCAAAAATGAATTGCAAAATCACAGTCACAGAGGTATATCCATTGAACGTACGCACAGCTTGAATGTAGAATGTTGTTAATATGCAATACATTAACTATTACCTATACACCAATTTACAGCATGCATGTGAGCAAGCATCATTTTTTTTTTTTTAACAAAGGTAAATTTTATTGTAAACAAACAAACACGTCAATGTACAATGCATCATACATGCGAAGAGAAGGAGCATTAATGTTTTACATTCATTGAAATTGTCGTATAGGTAATTGCATTATCAGTAAGTATGCCTCAAGGGTCAAATAACTGTTGAATTATTCAAGATCTGGCAGTGGTTCCTTGTCGGAGGGGAAGCCCCCTCACCCTAACCAATGATCACCGAATGGGCATCTGAGAGGGGGGGGGGGGGGGGAGGAGACCGGCATAATCACATGGGAGGGGGGGGGGGAAGGGACCGGGAAGGGGGAGGGGAGGTGGCAACCCACCAGCAATTGCATTTCGCAAATCGGCATGCATTAGATCTCTACCAATCTGATCTATGGATCTAAACCTGGGCTAGGTGGAGAGACCTCCAATGGGAGGGATCCCCAGGAGTCAATCCACGAAGACCATATCTTATCAAATTTAGACGGACAATTCCTGTTAATATATGTTATCTTATATAATGGCAAGACAGTATTTAGGGTCTTTCTCCAGGCATTGACGGTAGGCGGCTCACTCAACTTCCATCTCAACATTATCTCCCTTCGGGCGTAATATGTGGCAAATGCTATAAACAATTTGGTATATTTCCCTACACCAGAGTCTACCAATACATTCAGCAACAGTGCACGTGGGCACAGTGGAATCGTAGTCCCCGCTGTCTGGTTGATGTCCGCCAAGACCCGCTCCCAATACCCCCACAAATCAGGACATGACCACGTCATGTGCAAGAAGGAGGCATCCAGATCTCCGCATCGTGGGCAGGCCGGAGACCTGTCTGGATAAATAACAGCCAATCTGCGTGGCGTATAATAAGCCCTATGCAGGAATTTTAATTGTAGGAACCGGTCCCTGGCAGAGATCAAGCTGGAAACGTATGAAGAGACACACGTCTCCCACTCCTCTTCCTCGAGAGAGGGCAAGTCCTCCTTCCACTTTATAAATATTTTCCCCAGTTTTGTGGGTCTAGCAGCTGTTATGTGAAAGTATATTGTCGAGAGGGGAGCTATCAAAATTTTTGTGGAGAGTAACCTCTCCACTGGGTCCGACTCAAGGCTGATGCCCCCGGGATACTGATGCTGAAATGCGTGCCTCACCTGCAGGAAACGAAAGAACATCCAATTGGGCAGTCCATATTTCCCTTTTAATTCCTGGAATGTCATCAGTCTTTCCCCTGCTACCAAATGTTTAAGAGTCACTATGCCTCTAGTTGCCCAGACCTGTGGGTCCGGCACCGTTTGTAAATGGGGAAGATTGGGGTTGCCCCAGAGAGGTGTGTGAGGGGATATTTTACCTTCGGAACGAAAACTCGCCCTTGCCTTCTGCCAGACCGCGATGGTAGTGCGCATTAGGGTCGTCAAGTTCGGATAAGCCTTGGGTCCACGGAACACCAGGTTACTGAGAGCGGCATATGAGCCCAGGATCGCAGCCTCTAAGGTTACTGCGGGGTTATCTCTGGGCTGGGAAAACCACCATCTGGCCGTCACCAAAATAGCCGCCCAATAGTATACCTGGAAGTCCGGAAGAGCCAACCCCCCCTGTCCCAACGTCAGCTGTAAAGTGGTCAGCGCCAACCTGGGCACCTTCCCCAACCACAGAAAAGAGGTAATTATAGCTTTTATTTTTGCAAAGTAGGAGGCTGGTACCTGTATTGGGCTATTTCTAAACAAATAAAGGAATTTTGGGAGGAAGACCATCTTAATTAGATTCACTCTCCCCACCGGCGTCAGGGGGAGCGACCTCCATTCAGTGCACTTCTTAGAGAACTGCGCCAATAAGGGGTTTAGGTTAAGATCCAAGTACTGGGCCACTGTTCCTCCCATCTGAATCCCTAGATACTTAAACCTGTCCACCCACACCAACTGGCTCTGGCTGGGAGGTCTGGGTCTGTTGGGGCTCAAGGGATAAATCAGGGATTTACTCCAATTGATCCGAATTCCCGAGAAGGACCCAAACTCATCCACCATCTGTAGAGCCACTGGGAGTGAGGAGGAGACATCATTCAAGTACAGGATGTTGTCATCCGCATACAAGGATATTTTCTCCTCCACCACTCCCATTTGAAGTCCCTTGATCCTAGATTCTGCCCGAATTTTAGCCGCTAGGGGCTCCACCGCCAGGGCGAACAGCCCCGGTGACAGCGGGCACCCCTGTCTAGTTCCCCGACATAGGGGAAATTCCCTCGATAATGAGTTACTCGTACGTACTTTGGCCCTGGGTGAGGCGTACATCAGGCGCAGCCACCCAATAAACGTCGGTCCGAACCCAAACTTCCGGAGGACAGCCCAGAGGTACTCCCATTCAACTGAATCAAACGCTTTCTCGGCGTCCAAAGACACCACTACCCCCGGGCTGCCCTCCGGTGCCGCATCCAGGTGCGTCAGGAGCCTACGTATGTTTATGTCTGTCCCTCTGCCCGGCATAAACCCGGACTGGTCCGGGTGGATCAAAGCTGTGATCACTGAATTTAGACGCCCAGCCAAGGCTTTGGCAAGTATCTTCAGATCCACGTTTAGTAACGAGATTGGGCGATATGAGGAACACAGCTCCGAATCCTTACCAGGCTTAGGGAGGACAACAATTACCGCCTCGGACATAGATGAGGGGAGGGCCCCACTCTCAAATGATTTCAGCAACACCTCCCTGTAAATAGGCAAGATTTCTTCTGCATATTGTTTATAGAATTCCGCCGGGTAACCATCCGGTCCCGGTGTCTTGCCGCCCTGTAGGGACTTCACCGCTATTTGGAGCTCTTTGAGGGTAAGAGGACCATCCAATCTCTCCCTGGTAACGTCTGTTAGGCATGGTAAGTCTATCCCCTCAAGGTACTCCTGCAACTCAGGTTCAGTGAATTGCACTCTAGATCTATAAAGTTCTTGATAATAGGCTGCAAATTGTTCATTTATTTGCGAGGGATCCGTTAGGGCTTCTCCATCAGAGGACCGGATACAGGGTATAGATACTGGGGAGGAATACTCCCTTGAGAGCCAGGCCAATAAGCGACCACTTCTCTCCCCCTGTTCGAAAATCCGCTGACTCTGATGTAGAAGATGGAGTTTTGTAATTGATGTACGTATGAGAGAGACGTCTCTCAGTGCCTCCTGCAAGGAAGCATACGCCTGAGAGGTACGATCTCTAACGTAGGCAGCCTCCAGCCCACCCACCCTAACTTCTGCCCTCTCAAGTTCCTCACAAGCCCCTCTACGAACTTTCCCCACGCGGTCCTGAAACTTACCTCTCATACACACCTTAAATGCATCCCATATAACTGGGACAGGAATAGATCTATCCCAATTCACCCAAAATTCAGTCATATCAGCCCTACATGGGACATCCACCCTTGAGTCAGATAACCAGAATCTGGAAAGTCGCCACAACCCCTCTGGAGCGTGGTTTGTCAGTTCAAGCTGCAGGGAGACAGGGGCATGATCCGAGATCCCTCTAGGGAGGATGACAATGTCTTTAATACTAGACAGGATCCTTCCCCTCGAGTAGACCAGGTCTATTCTAGAAAAAGTTTTGTACGTGGCTGAGTGACAGGTAAATGCCTGCTCCCGAGGATTTCTCCATCGCCAGACATCCGTAAGATTGAAGGCCTCTGCCCACGCTTTAAGATCGGACGAGGATCCCCATGACCGAGACATCCTATCCACCTCAGGATCCGGGACCATATTAAAGTCCCCCAGCAGCAGAACATTATCAGTAGCATATTGTGAAACTTTAGATATCAACTGGTATAGAAAAGAGACCGAAGCAGGAGGGGGGATATATAGTCCGACCACCACCAGCTCCAGGTTCATTATAATGGCATGGATAATTATATATCGCCCACCTGGGTCTATATCTAGAGCTAACAAACGGAAGGGAAGGGATTTGCGCACCAAGACACTCACCCCTCTTGCCAGGTTAGAGTAAGTGGAATGGTACGCGTGACCCACCCAGGGCCTACGCAAGCTCATTGTTTTCCCTCCCACAAAATGAGTCTCCTGGAGTATACATATGTGGGGGGACTGTCTCTGCAAGAACTGGAACACCAGTGATCGTTTAATCTTGGAGTTTAGACCCCTGGTGTTCCAGGAGACAATTTTACATACAGACATTAAGCCACCATCGCATAGTAAAAGCAGGAGGTAACATCACCACCCTCAGTGAGCCGCCCACCGCCACATATGCCTTACCAAATTGTGCAGCCATCTCAACATGCAATATACAGTACCTGATACATTGATTAAACTGACTTCCCTTAATATACTTGCGTATAAACCAAACAAAACCCCCCCCAAATTTCCCCCCACCCCCCTCCCCGCCACCCCAACTGGAGGGAGCCTCAGTCCCAAGATAACTGGAGGCAACAGGCCTCTGTGGAGGTATCGCGTACAAGAAGGCACCGGAGCCCCGTCCTCTGGAGTACAGTACATGGACCGGATGGAGGAGACTGAAATATGTGGGACCAGTGCAGTCTCCCAGCCTAGGCTGGGGGTAGGAAAAACTTAGTTACAAACCCGTAGAATGTGAACTGTAAAGTAATCCACAACATTGCCAAGGAGTGCAGACCCAGCTGTGTCGCAGAGCTAGACATGACGGGACACGCTGCACATCTTCTCAACCTCCCCCTGCATAGAGAAGTCCTGTAGTTCAGAAAAAATTGGCAGCATGGCAGGAAAGGAACGGGATCCCCCCTTAAACTGGATCACGAACAGCACTCATAGTTCAAATCCCATGCAGCACCAACCCTCCCATACCCCATGAGGGAACACTGCCGTGTGGGTCAGGGTACCTCATGCAGATCTTGCCCGTAGCTCTCTGGAACATGGGAAACCCAGAGCAGCCCTGCTAGGGGGTGGGCATTATTGGTGTGAGGATCTCCGCCATTAGTTAGGTCCAGGGATTTAGTCTGCTCTGCCACCTGACTCCTTTACAATACTGGGAACACGCTATTGCATCCGTGTGAGGGTGTATAAATGAGGATGTATATAGACAGCCATATTCAGTGCCTGCGTACCGTCTCTATCCAGGAAGAGGCTTCCGCTGGTGAAGTGAAAAACCGGGTAGATTCTCCATCTTCCACCCGGAGACGTGCCGGAAAAAGCATACTGTACTTTATTCCTTTGGCCCGCAGTTTGGCGCGAACTGAATCGAACGATTTACGCTGCCTCTGTGTCTCCATGGAAAAGTCAGGGAATATCATCAGCCGCGTGTTCTCATACTTCAGCTCTTGCATTGCTCTGGCTTCTCTCAGTATCATATCCCTATCTTTAAAATGAAGCATTTTAAAAATAAATGTGCGAGGGGGGGAGCCCTGCGGCCCCCGCGTCGCTGGCATGCGGTGAGCCCTTTCTATAGTAAAGAAGGGAGAGAATTTCGCCCCAGGGAGCAGATCTTTCAGGAGACGCTCCGTGAATGCAATAGGGTCCATACCTTCAGCTCCCTCCGGGAGGCCGACGATGCGGAGATTATTTCTCCTGTTCCGATTCTCGGCGTCCTCTGCCCTACCCTCCAGGGCTTTCACCCTCGTCTTCAATGAGTGTAGGTCCCCTGAGTGATCACGCACAGTGTCCTCAGTCCCGGAGACTCTCTGCTCCACCTCCGCCATGCGACCGCGGAAGGAGTCCAGGTCTCTTCGGATAAAGTCCACGTTAGTTTGGACATGATCTATCTTGTCCATTAGGGCCGCCTGTCCCGAGGCAATTGTTTGAATGGCTGCAGCTAAATCAGCAGCCGTGGCTGGAGGAGAATCCGCTGCCTCCGTCTGGGACGCCATGTGCCCTGTAATGGCCGCCTGGCTCCGTGTCCCCGCTCCTACAGGATGTGCCGCTGCCGAATTGGACCTTCTGGATTTGCCTCTGGGCATGACCCAGGATCTCCGCCGGTCCCCTGGGCTCTCGTTCGACACAGGATTGGCACCGGATCCAAGATTATATGGAGGATAAGAAGCAGTCTCCTGGAGCTCTGTTACTGAGCGTCCTCTCCCGTCGCCATCCTGGACACGCCCGAGCAAGCATCATTTACTTTTAATAACAAGATATGTAGAACACCCTAGGAATTTCAATGTGTTATACTAATTTATACTCCTCCTTGACTTATTATCAACAGCTGGGAGAATTGTTGCTGGTGCCGTCCCCCTTCCCTTCCGGGAGGGCATCGAAGGTGGCTTCTTGTAAGCCTTCTGGGCTGGGTTCTTCTCTCTGGGGAGGTGCAGATGGCCGTGTGGTCCGACGGATCATTCAACTGATTTTAGATTATTAGCTCTGAGGCTATTCATTCCAGCTTTCAGTGGTAAATATAGCAATGTTTATGTACATGTAAATGGTGCATATTGAAAGATGTTTTTGAAAATTAAAATTTGATGCATTTGTTTTAGAGCAAACTATCCCCCAGATGAAGACCATGACCAATCAGGTCGAAATGCATCAGGGTTTTTTGATATAGCAACTATTATCTGTAATGCTGTACAAATGTATGTTTGCAATGCTGCATGCTGGTATATGTACAATGCCCTCATGACCAGAGCTCATATTTTAATGTTTAATATGTGACCTTTAATAAAAGACTTTTATACATTAAATTTGTGATATTTTGCTGCTAAAAAACCCAGTGGGGGAACCTTTCCCATTTACAATTCAGTTGGGGTGTGCAGACTTTTCTCTCATATAGATGTCTTTCCCATTACATGCCTCTGCCAGCTTTGCACATCTGGAGAGTGACATTTTTGCCCAATCTTCTTTGAAAAATAGCTCAAGCTCTGTGATTGGATGGAGAGCGTCTGTGAACAGCACTTTTCTAGTCTTGCCACAGATTCTCAATTGGATTTAGGTCTGGACTTTGACTTGGACATTCTAACACATGAATATGCTTTGATATAAAAGATTCCATTGTAGCTCTGGCTGTATGTTTAGGGTCGTTGTCCTGCTGGAAGGTGAACCTCCACTCCAGTCTCAATCCTTTTGCAGACTCCTAACAGGTTTTCTTCTTCTAAGATTGCCCTGTATTTGGCTCCATCCATCTTCCCATCAACTCTGACCAGCTTCTCTGTCCCTGATGAAGAAAAGCATCCCCACAACATGATGCTGCCACCACCATGTTTCACAGTGGGGATGATGTGTTCAGGGTAATGTGCAGTGTTAGTTTTCTGCCACACATAGCGTTTTGCTTTTAGGCCAAAAAGTTCAATTTTGGTCTCATCTGACCAGAGTACCTTCTTCCACATGTTTGCGGCGTCCCCCACATGGCTTCTGGCAATCTGGACTTCTTATGGCTTTCTTTCAACAATGGCTTTCTTCTTGCCACTCTTCCATAAAAGGCCAGATTTGTGGAGTGCACAACTAATAGTTGTCCTGTGGACAGATTCTCCCACCTGAGCTGTGGATCTCTGCAGCTCCTCCAGAGTTACCATGGGCCTTATGGCTGCTTCTCTGATTATGGTGGACGGCCATGTCTTGGGAGGGTTAACAGTTGTGCCATACTCTTACCATTTTCGGATGATGGATTGAACAGTGCTCCGTGAGATGTTCAAAGCTTGGGATTTTTTTTTTTTTTTTTTTTTATAACCTATTCCTGCTTTAAACTTCTCCACAACTTTATCCCTGACCTGTCTGGTGTGTTCCTTGGCCTATATGATGGTGTTTGTTCAGTAAGGTTCTCCAACTAACCTCTGAGGGCTTTACAGAACAGCTGTATTTAAACTGAGATTAAATTACACATAAGTGGACTCTATTTACTAATTAGGTGACTTCTGAAGGCAATTAGTTGCACTAGATATTAGTTAGGGGTATCAGAGTAAAGGGGGCTGAATACAAATGCATGCCACACTTTTCAGATATTTATTTGTAAAAAATGCTGAAAGCCATTTATCATTTTTCTTCCACTTCACAATTATGTGCCACTTTGTGTTGGTCTATCACAAAAAAACCCAATAAAATACATTTACATTTTTGGTTTTAACATGACAAAGTGTGGAAAATTTCAAGGGGTATGAATACTTATTCAAGGCACTGTATACACACACACACACACACACACACACACACACACACACACACACACACACACACACACACACACACACACTAGACTAGTGCTGAGGGTGAAGGGTGTTTATTGATTGATCAGAATCAGGCAGTTTCGAGCCATCTCCTGCAAAGATACATAAAACCTCCAATATCTAATAGAAAAGCACATAGCTGTTATCAAAAGGAAAAGCTGTTGAAATCACTCAAAAAATAATCAGTGTATATGCTTCCTTTCTTTGTTGTCTATTACAGATACTTCCTTTCTTTCTAATGGGAAAGCACTTAGCTGTCCAGCAATCTCTTGTACCTTACCCCTACCACATCACTCTAAATGACATTACAAATTACACTTACCCACAAAGATGTAGCACTAGCCTTATCTATCTTCTGCCAGTAATGTAAGGCTTATTCATTAGGACTTTGTGCTTAGTGATTTGCATTTTTATCGACTTATATTTGCATGGTCGAGAACAATTCACTTCTCTTTCTAGTTTATACTGGGAGCCTGAATAGTCAAAGCTGCAGGGTAGACATGGGTTTAGATATACAATTACATAATGTGCCTCTAGGAATCTTGCTGGTCTCAAACACATGTAGAGTATGCAAGTAAATGTCTTACTGTTTAGATAACTCTCTGCAGTTTTGCGATTCCCCTACAGGGGTAAAATTTAAACAGGATCTTTGAAATACGATAAAATTCTTTTTTTGGAGTTCATTAATGGACACAGGGTAGAAGAACTTTTTTGTCACTGGGTTATGTTGCTGCCTACAAGACATTAAACACCAATGCTTCAGTTTGTGAATAAACAGGAAGCCACTCAGCACAGAGCCCTTCCCATTTATTAACTGTACAGTGCAGATAGAAAGCAGAGAAAGGGACTGGGGAATCTCAGTCCTTAGTCCCTTTCTCTGTATTAAGAGTGAGACATCAGACCCCTGATATTTTACCAAAGGCCCCCAAACCGGGCTCCTAAAAACAAAAACAAACAAAAAAAAAAAAACACTTTGTAAAAACAATAAAAAATAAAAAATGATAAAAAAAATTTTCATTATACAACAACAACAACAGAAAGACTCAAACACACAATACAACTCCCACAAGTTCCCCCACCCAAATACAACTCAAAAAAAAAAAAATGTATTCTCATATTTTTACTCACCACATTATTATATATATATATATATATATATATATATATATATATATATATATATATATGTGTGTGTGTGTGTGTGTGTGTGTGTGTGTGTGTGTGTGTGTGTGTGTGTGTGTGTGTGTGTGTGTGTGTGTGTGTATATATATAAATTTTTTTTTATTTATTACACACACACACACACACATATATATATAATTTCCCCCCTCAAAAAGTAGAATTCTATCTCAATATTGATTTTCCTCAGTCTCGTTAATATACAATGCCAGATTTTCACAATTTTTTTTTAGGGATCCTACTATGTTTATATGTGAATTCCTCTAGTCTTAAGTTAAGGTTAATCACTTTAATCCATGTATCTATCTATTCTCAACCACATTATATGCACTTCAACTGGGAGGGTATCTTCTGGTAAAATTCCTAACAATGCTATGTTTGGGTCAAAATTAACATGTGTAGAGCTGAAGGTATTTAAGGTATCAAATACACACTCCCAGTAGCGATGTAGTTTGGGACATCGCCACAGTATATGCATAAGTGTACCTGTATTAGTAGCGCAAGGGAAAGGGATCACCGCTCCAGGTGGAAATGTGGATATAGAACTCTCCTCGGAACTGGAACACCAGGTGCCAGTGAAGCATATGGCAACATGAGGCAAAAAGGAAGTTCTGGACAGCCGCACTCTGGAATATAGCCTTTATTAGTAAAAAGTCCAACAGATACAAGCCACAGCAAAAAATGGACTAAGCACTGTTAAGTGTGAAACGCGTCAGCTCATTTGTCCCACTTTTTGCTGTGGCTTGTATCGGTCTGACTTTTTACTAATAAAGGCTATATTCCAGAACTTCCCTTTTTGCCTCATGTATTAGTAGTGCACCTTGGGCAATTTGATGTATCTGCTTTACCCCAGGAGTAGAACTTTACAGGAGTATAATGGGCTCTATAAATGATAAATAGCTGAGTCAAGCATTGTGAGGAGGACAAGGATACATCAAATAAATTCTTCAAAGCTTGTTACCACTCCTGATCACTAAGTGTCTCCAAGTCTCTACACCATCACCCAAAACTGCCCTCTTGTGGTTTATTTCCAGCTGTCGTTTGTAGGGAGGAGTATATACTCCCTATGAGTCCCTGTTAAGAGCGTTTTACAGTTACTGCCAGGGCTAAAATTGGTGAAGAATTATATTTTAATAGGAAAATCTTTCCTTGACTCTGCAGAGCATGCCGTAGCTGTAAGTATTGAAAAAATAATCTATTAGGCAAATGGTGGCATCTCTCTGCCAACTTATCAAATGGATGCAAAACCTCATTATCAAAAAGTTGACAAATAAGATGAATGCCAGCCCTCTTCCATAAATCTAAATTTTCAAGCCTTGCCACCTCAGGTAATTGCAGGTTATTCCATATGGACATATATTGGAGTGTAACCATCATGTTGAGTGTCTTACATAGTTACATAGTAGGTGAGGTTGAAAAAAGACACAAGTCCATCAAGTCCAACCTATGTGTGTGATTATATGTCAGTATTACATTATATATCCCTGTATGTTGCGGTCATTCAGGTGCTTATCTAATAGTTTCTTGAAGCTATCAATGCTCCCCGCTGAGACCACCGCCTGTGGAAGGGAATTCCACATCCTTGCAGCTCTTACAGTAAAGAACCCTCTACGTAGTTTAAGGTTAAACCTCTTTTCTTCTAATTTTAATGAGTGGCCGCAAGTCTTATTAAACTCTCTTCTGCGAAAAAGTTTTATTTCTATTGTAGGGTCACCAGTATGGTATTTGCATATTGAAATCATATCCCCTCTCTAGCGTCTCTTCTCCAGAGAGAATAAAATTCAGTGCTCGCAACCTTTCCTCATAACCAAGATCCTCCAGACCCTTTATTAGCTTTGTTGCCCTTCTTTGTACTCGCTCCATTTCCAGTACATCCTTCCTGAGGACTGGTGCCCAGAACTGGACAGCATACTCCAGGTGTGGCCAGACCAGAGTCTTGTAGAGTGGGAGAATTATCGTTTTATCTCTGGAGTTGATCCCCTTTTTAATGCATGCCAATATTCTGTTTGCTTTCTTAGCAGCAGCTTGGCATTGCATGCCATTGCTGAGCCTATCATCTACTAGGACCCCCAGGTCGTTTTCCATCCTAGATTCTCCCAGAGGTTCTCCCCCTAGTGTATAGATTGCATTCATATTTTTGCCACCCAAATGCATTATTTTACATTTTTCTACATTGAACCTCATTTGCCATGTAGTTGCCCACTCCATTAATTTGTTCAGATCTTTTTGCAAGGTTTCCACATCCTGCGGAGAAGTTATTGCCCTGCTTAGCTTAGCATCGTCTGCAAATACAGAGATTGAACTGTTTATCCCATCCTCCAGGTCGTTTATGAACAAATTAAATAGGATTGGTCCCAGCGCAGAACCCTGGGGGACCCCACTACCCACCCCTGACCATTCCAAGTACCCCCCATTTATCACCACCCTCTGAACTCACCCTTGTAGCCAGTTTTCAATCCATGTACTCACCCTATGGTACATGCCAACGGACCTTATTTAGTACAGTAAACGTTTATGGGGAACTGTGTCAAATGCTTTTGCAAAATCCAGATACACCACGTCTACGGGCCTTCCTTTATCTAGATGGCAACTCACCTACGCATAGAAGGTTAATAGATTGGTTTGGCAAGAACGATTCTTCATGAATCCATGCTGATTACTGCTAATGATACCGTTCTTATTACTAAAATCTTGTATATAGTCCCTTATCATCCCCTCCAAGAGTTTGCATACTATTGATGTTAGGCTAACTGGTCTGTAATTCCCAGGGATGTATTTTGGGCCCTTTTTAAATATTGGTGCTACATTGGCTTTTCTCCAATCAGCTGGTACCATTCCAGTCAGTAGACTGTCTGTAAAAATTAGGAACAACGGTCTGGCAATCACCTGACTGAGTTCCCTAAGTACCCTCGGATGCAAGCCATCTGGTCCCGGTAATTTATTAATGTTACGTTTCTCAAGTCTAATTTTAATTTTGTCCTCTGTTAACCATGGAGGTGCTTCCTGTGTTGTGTCATGAGGATAAACACTGCAGTTTTGGTTACTGAAGCCCCCCGATTCACTTGTGAAGACTGAAGAGAAGAATAAATTCAATACCTTCACCATCTCCCCATCCTTTGTAACCAGATGTCCTTCCTCATTCTTTATGGGGCCAATATGGTCTGTCCTCCCTTTTTTTTACTGTTTACATACTTAAAGAATTTCTTGGGATTTTTTTTGCTCTCCTCCCCTATGTGTCTTTTATGTTCGATCTTAGCCGTCCTAATTGCACTCTTACATTTCTTGAAGCATTCTTTATAAAGTCTGAATGCTGAGGATGATCCCTCAACCTTGTATTTTTTTAAGGCCTTCTCCTTTGCTTTTATATGCATTTTTACATTGGAGTTAAGCCATCCAGGACTTTTGTTCGCTCTTTTAAATTTATTACCCAATGGGATACATTGGCTAAAGCCCTTATTTAATATGCTCTTAAAGCAAACCCATCTCTCCTCTGTATTCTTTGTTCTTAATATTTTATCCCAATTTATGCCTTTTAGCAAGGTTTGTAGCAGGGGCGTTGCTAGGTGGCAAAAAGACCAGGGGCTTCAGCCCGAGGTCCGCGCCTGGCACCGGGGGGGTCATCCCTGACGCACACTGACCTACCTGACGCACACTGACCTGATATATACTGACCTTCCTGACACACACTGACCTACCTGATGCACACTGACCTACCTGACACACACTGACCTACCTGACACACACTGACCTGACATATACTGACCTACCTGACACACACTGACCTGACATATACTGACCTACCTGACACACACTTACCTGACATATACTGACCTACCTGACACACACTGACCTGACATATACTGACCTACCTGACACACACTGACCTTCCTGTCGCACACTGACCTACCTGTCGCACACTGACCTACCTGTCGCACACTGACCTGACATATACTGACCTACCTGACACACACTGACCTACCTGACACACTGACCTGACATATACTGACCTACCTGACGCACACTGACCTGACATATACTGACCTACCTGACGCACACTGACCTACCTGACGCACACTGACCTGACATATACTGACCTGACATACACTGACCTACCTGACACACACTGAACTGACACACACTGACCTACCTACCTGACTAGACTTCAGGTGACGTGACCTCTGAGTCCTCCTGCAGCTCAGCTGTACTGTGTGGCGCGCCCATCAGAGTAGAGTAGACTAGATAGCACTGCAGCAGGCACTCCACTGGTGACTCCAGGCAGCCAGAGCGATGACAGCAGAGGAGAGCCGAGCGGGGATGTCGTAGTGCATTGTAATTCCCGCCTTCTGAAGCCTACAGCGCCTATGATGGATGTCACATGTCCCGCGGTCCCGGCATTGGCCCAGTGGGACGCCCATCATAAGCACTGCAGGCTCCAGAGGGCAGGACCTGCTATGTCACTCGGTAATGCTCGCCGCTCGGGGTCAGATCGGTCCTCAAGACTCAAGTGCAAGTGCGCGCTTTTCATCCCGCCGTGGCCGTGCGCAGACGCAGTGTGTCTCTCCGGGCCGGCCACGCGCTCCTATAATGACGTCACACGTCCCGCGATCCTGGCATTCATTGGACCAGTGTGATGTCCATCATAGGATATGGCAGCGCGGCGCCTATGATGGATGTCTCACTGGTCCAATGCCGGGATCGCGGGCGGGACCGTGTGACGTCCAATAGTCTCGGTCACTCGGAGTTAGGCGCCGCAGCTCGCGTGACCAGACTTTGTGCTCGCTCATGCGCAGTGCGGCGCTGCACTGCACTTTCATGGGGGACTCGGGGCTAATAATTTTAAAATAAATGGCCGAGACTCGGGGCTTTTCGGGGTCACATTTGGGGCTTCAGCCACGTCTAGCCACCCCCTCCCGACGCCCCTGGTTTGTAGTTTAGGGAAGTTGGCTCTTTTGAAATTCAGTGTCTTTGTATTCCCTTTAGGTTTCCTATTTGTGTGATTTATACTGAAACTAATTGACCTGTGATCGCTGTTACCTAAAATGCCCCATATTTCTACATCCGTGGAAATCCGTCTTGTTGAATAGTAGTCCAAATCTTATGTATTAATTTATATGTAGAATAGCTACATTTGCTATAAAAATTATACATAAATTATTATATGGGATCCTCACAATCTATATCATTCAATCCATTTAATTGCTGAAGTTGGGATGCCAGATAATACAATCTGGCATTAGGAACAGCCAGACCTCAATCTTTAGGCAGCTGCAAAATTTCCAGTCTAATCTGCGGGTGTTTATATCTCCTAATAAGGTCTCTAAACAAAGTGTCTAGTTGTTTAAAAAAATTCTGGAGGAAGTCATACAGGGCAATTGTGCAGCAAATATAATAATTGTGTTTTCTTGTGAAAAAAAATAAATAAATAATTGAGGCACCCATATCATTTTTATCAGATTGGCTATACCTATTATCGTTAAAGGCAGTTTACTCCAAATTTTCCCCACTTGTTTAAACCGTTTTTAAATTCCACTCCACATATGTGTTCACCTGTGTTGTAACTTGTACGCCCAACAGTGGCGGGCCGTGCACTGTGGGTACACGGGCGCCGTCCCCCCACCCATGCGCCCGGCGCCCCTTCAGGACGCCGGACGCATGGATTCCTATGGCGGGGGTAGTATTTTTTTTTTGAAGCACCTGATTAGAGCCAGAGGCTCTAATAGGCTTCAAAATAGGGTGGGCTTGGGGTGCAGAGAGTGCGCCCTGATCCCACCCAATTGGGTGACCATAGCGAATAAATTTTCCTGATTGGCCAAAGCGCCAGGCCACCCTATTGGATGCCTGGCGCTTAGGAAGAGGAGCGAGGAGACTCGAGCTGGGGGTCCCCTCGCTGGAGGCTGGAGCTGGGGGTGCCACAGCAGCGATCCGGGGGGGGCCAGGGACGCGATCCAGGGGGGGGGCCAGGGACGCGATCCAGGGGGGGGGCAGGGACGCGACCCAGGGGGGGGGGGCAGGGACGCGACCCAGGGGGGGGGGGCAGGGACGCGACCCAGGGGGGGGGGGCAGGGACGCGATCCAGGGGGGGGGGGCAGGGACGCGATCCAGGGGGGGGGGGGGCAGGGACGCGATCCAGGGGGGGGGGCAGGGACGCGATCCAGGGGGGGGGGGCAGGGACGCGATCCAGGGGGGGGGCAGGGACGCGATCCAGGGGGGGGCAGGGACGCGATCCAGGGGGGGGGGCAGGGACGCGATCCAGGGGGGGGGGCAGGGACGCGATCCAGGGGGGGGGGGGCAGGGACGCGATCCAGGGGGGGGGGGCAGGGACGCGATCCAGGGGGGGGGGGCAGGGACGCGATCCAGGGGGGGGGGGCAGGGACGCGATCCAGGGGGGGGGGGCAGGGACGCGATCCAGGGGGGGGGGGCAGGGACGCGATCCAGGGGGGGGGGCAGGGACGCGATCCAGGGGGGGGCAGGGACGCGATCCAGGGGGGGGCAGGGACGCGATCCAGGGGGGGGCAGGGACGCGATCCAGGGGGGGGGCAGGGACGCGATCCAGGGGGGGGGCAGGGACGCGATCCAGGGGGGGGGCAGGGACGCGATCCAGGGGGGGGGGCAGGGACGCGATCCGGGGGGGGGCAGGGACACGATCCGGGGGGGGCAGGGACACGATCCGGGGGGGGGCAGGGACGCAATCCAGGGGGGGGGCAGGGACGCGATCCAGGGGGGGTGCCAGAGCCACGACACGGGGGGGTGCCAGAGCCACGACACGGGGGGGTGCCAGAGCCACGACACGGGGGGGTGCCAGAGCCACGACACGGGGGGGTGCCAGAGCCACGACACGGGGGGGTGCCAGAGCCACGATACGGGGGGTGGGGGGTTTGCTGCCAGAGCCGCAAACCACGCGAGTGGGGGCTTGTCAGTGTTCATAGTGGCTGCGCACGATGGGCACAGGTGGCTGCGCACGATGGGCACAGGTGGCTGCGCACGATGGGCACAGGTGGCTGCGCACGATGGGCACAGGTGGCTGCGCACGATGGGCACAAGTGGCTGCATACGATGGGCACAAGTGGCTGCATACGATGGGCACAAGTGGCTGCATACGATGGGCACAAGTGGCTGCGCTTGATGGGCACAGTGAGGCTGCAATTTATGCCGCCACTAACGCCCAAGTATTTAAATTTAGAAACTACAACTATTTGAGGGACAGATATTGACAGGCTGGTCACCAGGGGGTCCACAGGTAAAAGAACCGATTTATCCCAATTGATTTTAAAACCTGAAAAGGAGCCATAAATATTACCCAAAGACATCACTGTTTCCAGAGAGGACGATGTATCTCCCAAAAATAACAGTGTATCGTCAGCATATAAAGTAATCTTATCCTCCCCTAAAGGTCTACGAAATCCAACAATATTAGGTGACTGATGAACATATGCGGCCAACGTCTCCAAAGCTAGAGCAAAAAGCAAAGGTGATAACAGCCACCCTTGCCTTGTTCCTCCTTGCAATAAAAAAGGCACAGATATATGTCCATTTACCTGCACCCGTGCCAGCGGGGCAGCGTATAGGAGTTGTATCCATCTTATAAACTGGGGTCCAAAACCAAATTTTTCTAAGCAATGCCATAAATAGTCCCATTCTATACTATCAAAAGCCTTTGCAGCATCAAGCAACAATATTGCTCTATTACCCATGTTTTCAGACGGGACCTGCAGATTAAGAAATTGGTGCCTTAAATTCACTGATCTATTTGTAATGAAACCAGATTGATCTTAATGCACTATCTTGGATATTACTTTATATACACATACACGCATGTGTGTTTGAGCTTTGGGGTGCACACTGTAACTCTAATGCAATAGGCTGCGCACATCTATGGAAGTTGATGATTGGTAAATAATTAATGATGAATAATGATAGATAATGGGGAATGCTGGATGACAAATTATGCATAATAAATAATTCATGATGATTATTACAGAGATATTAGTGCAAGTAATTGAATAGGTGCATTGGAGAGATAGGGGTTTTTTTTCTACCTTCTGTACTCCAGTGTTTAAGGATAGGCTTCTTTCTCCTATTGGGTTATTATGTTGGTCCGAGTCTCACAAAAAACAATAGATTCTGGCCAGCTCAAAGTCAGCTTTTCTATTGTAATATACAATACACAATGAACACTGTGATGAGTTTAGGCAGGTTCGGAACCAAGTCTGAACCCACCTGATTTATCCCATTAGGAAGCCATCAAAGAAGCTAACAGCCAATCATAGCTGATGGAGGCATTCCTCATCCCACTGCCGCACATATACATGCTCCTTGCATACCTGTGGCTGCAGGCAGGGAATGCTTCCAATTGGCTGTTGGCTTTGACAGTTTCCCGGTGGGATAGGTTAGGTGGGTCCAGACTCATGTCCAAACCTGCCAGAGCTCATCCCTAACTGCACACTACCACACTTGCTAACCAGTATATAAATTGCACAGGTTCAGTTTGGCTCCAAGTAAACAAAAAGCATAGCTCTGCGCAAAAGCTAACAAAATAGTTTAAAGTGTTTAACCCAAAAAAAAAAAAAAAAAACAAAAAAAAAAAAAGGATCCTGCTCCTTTAAAGCAGGGGTAGGCAACCTTAAAGAAGTGGAGATCTACCTATACAACATGGGATAAGTCAAAGATCACTAGGTACAGGGTCGCCCAGTTTAACCCGCCTCACATCTGATTTAAACCTCTAAATTGCCGTACTACCATGTCACAATCACATGCATTGCACGGCAGTCATGGGTTTAAATCAGGTGGTGAGGAGGCAACATATTGTCTCCTCACCACCTGTCAAACCCACTTGGATCACTTTTCAGAGGAGCAGCAGTGCCTGCTGCACTTGTGAATGAGCCCTTAGTTGCATTCCACAGCGGCACCCTTAGGGCTCATTCACACGCAAGGTTGGGGAGGGGTAAAACCCCGAGGTTGAGTCACAAATTTACCACCCCCAATCCCTACCCCCTTAGCTGCTGATACAAGGATGCCATCAGACATGTGCTAGAGGCCTCACCGGACACAGGCCAGCAACAAGAGTGCAGAGGACCCCTGCAGTTGGTACAGGTAGGTTGCGGATTGTGACACTTCCACAACACTATTTCTAATTCACATGGGCCTACATATCTATACACTTGTGCTAAGGGCTGCCTTTGCCAGCAAGGGATGCACAGGTGTTCATCCACGTACAGACAGTCTTTCATTCATGTGTATTCAAATGCAGTAGCTGTATGGACACAGCCGCTGCTCCCATTTAGATAGCTGTGAAGGTGTGTGACTCTGAACACAGATAGTGCACCCATGTGAATGAGGCCTACAAATTCTCTCACTTTTGTAGCGCTTATATTTGCAGGATTCTATATGTAGCACTCTTTTCTTAAACAGGGGTAAATTTAGCTGTGCTTGGTGGTAACTAACCTGACCGATTTGTAGTCTTTGTGATCATTAAGGTTTTCTTCTAAGCCTGGTTTAACTGTGGTTCCTCCCTTATGTCAATAGGTGGCACTGTTGCCTTTGGCATTAGTATGATGCAGTGAGACAGAGTTATGAATATGCATATCTTTCAGCCAATCAGTAGGAGTTTGAGGCCACTGAGCATGCTAGAAGAGTATATATTTGGAGTAAGTTAGATGGTCCTCCCACCCAGACCTTGGCCTGGATGTGTGAGGGACAGCTGCGTTGAGTGAGGCCTGGAGTCTTAAGGCCTGGCCATGTGCTCAAGGCTCTGGCAGAGGGAGCCTGTTTGCTGCCTAGGGGCAAGGGAGAGGCTCTGCCAGAGAGCAAAAGCCTTTTGTTGTCTGGAGGCATCTGAAGGATGGAGTTCTGATATGAAGGAAGTACCAGAGGTTACTCTTCATGAGCTGGGGACTGTGGAGAGGCTGGGAAAGCGCCAAGAGGGACTCCTTCAAGGAAACCCTGCACAGTGTTGTGAGTTTCTAGTTGCTATAGGAGACAGCTGTTGCTACACAGGTAGAGAACATTGGGTACAGGCCTAAGGCCCTTGTTCTCTATTGCGGTCTACCTGGCTGTTTTGTTTTTGGAGTCTGTTGATCTGTCTGTATATGGTTTTAGGGTGTCCTATGCCCCTACCCTCTCCCACATTTTTCTGTTGTGAACAATAAACTCACTTTTGTTCATTCTAAAAGTGACTGGGGCCCATCTTTTCTGCAACCATCCACACCCACCATGCCTAGGAACCAGCACCCCATTGTGAAATGTCAGCCCTTCCTGATGCCGGGGGGGGCGCTACACATACATTGGTCATGTTCACATAATCTTATTAGTCTCTTTAATCATGTCATCAGTATTTTATACCTCAGTCTTAGATCCTCATCTACCTATTTCTGATCACATCCAGATATGTCTATATTATTGAGACTTTATGCATCCATAATCAACGCCAATTTGGTTCTTAAATGAAATCCATATATATCAGTACAACTTCCATCACGTACTTCTCACACAGGTATGGCAGGCATGTGATCTCCTGCCAACCTCACTCAAGGGTAAACAATT
This sequence comes from Aquarana catesbeiana, assembly GCF_042186555.1. NCBI lineage: Eukaryota > Metazoa > Chordata > Amphibia > Anura > Ranidae > Aquarana > Aquarana catesbeiana. The sequence goes on from NC_133332.1 coordinate 291,163,751, forward strand.
GGAATGGATTCAACTACAGTCCGCCATCCAGTGCTGATACATAAATCTCGCATCTTATTCTGCACATAAGGCAAGGTGGATAAAATTTGATGATTTAAAAAATAAAAAAACTATTAAAAAAAATATCAAATTTTTTTTTATTTATTTAAATATGTTTTTTATTTTTAATCAAATTTATTTTAATAAAATGCTTTTGGAGTAAAAATCTATTGAAAGACAGTTTTCTATTCATCCACTTCCCGCCCAGCCTATAGCAGAATGACAGCTGGGAAGTGGTTCAGTTATCTTGACTGGGCGTCATATGACTTCCAGTAGGAGGATAATAAGCTTGCGCGTGCCCACAGCGTGGTGATTGGTGGTGTGTTGTGTTAGTCTGACACACTGCATCTCCGATCTTGGTAAAGACCCTCTGACGTAGGCTCTTTACCACATGATCAGCTGTGTCCAATCACAGCTAATGACAGTGTAAATAGGAAGAGCCTTTGAGATTTCAACTCCTTATCTGCTTTTCCTCCACTCGCACTGACAGACTCGCGTAGAGGAGAGACGATTGGCTGCTCTCCTGACAGGGGGTCTGCACCGATTGATTATCAGTGTGGCCCCCCCCCCCAAAGATGCCCACCCAGGACCACCAAGGATGCCAATCAATGCCCAATAGGGATGGCACCCATTGCCCATAAGTGATGCCTGCCAGTGCCTCCTGATCAGTGCTGCATAACAGTGCCATCTATCATTGCTGCCTATCAGTGCATCACCTGTAGACTCTCCTAGTTTTCTGCTCACACCTCGTACGGGGCAGGCAGTACCTGAAAGTAGGAAGATCAATGGAATACAAGAGCGCTCACCAGTGCCCTTGCAGCTCATTAAAAAATGATGGCTATGTGGGCGGGGCCCCGCTGTTCTCAAATGGGGACAGCGGGTGCGAGGAGAAGATCCACTGTCACAGGGAGGGAGGGAGAGACTGCAGATGCTGGAATATGTTACATCCTCAAAAAACATGTAACATGTTCCAAAGGTGAACTTGTCATTTAGGGCCCTTTCACACTAATCAGACTTTGATGGGCTTTTGGTTTTTAAGCCTGGGTTCACACTATTGCAAACACAGATATTGCATGTGATTCGCACCCGCAGCTGTGCAATGCGAATTCAGCCATACAGCTTGTATGGCTGAACTCGCATTGGATTCGCACAAAAAAGGTGCAGGGACTCTTTTTCCTGCACTGTCCGAATCCACAGTTTGCACTCTGCGATCTGTGAATTGATCTGGGGGTGTCATTAAAATTGTATTGACACCCACAGCGGTTCGCAGAGGGCAGTATGAACTGCCTGCGGGCAAGACGCGATTTAAAACCAAACACATGTAGCGCTGGTAGATTTTTCCAATCTACCGCTTATATGTAAATTTAGTGGGTCATCTGTTCTGTACACAGTTCAGATTCAATCTAATGTTAGATTAGCCTCTGTTCCAGTTTGGCTGTGTTGCGTGCAGTTCCACATTGTGCCTGTGGGTGTCGTTGTCACCATAGGTCAGTGTTGGAAGGCAACAGGCTGAAGTGTATGAGTGCTCTTCTGTCCCGGAGATAACTCGGCGGAGGTGGTCCTCCGAGTTGCATTCTGGGAGAGGGTATTTATGGGACAGACGCCATGTTTCTGAGAGACTTTTGCCTTGTGGCCCTCCTGGCCCAGAGGTATGTGTTAGTGAGTTCCACCTCGCGGCCCTCCAGCCCGGAGGTTTGCGTTGCTGTAGCCGTGCGGGTAGACCCAGAAGTCTGTCTGGGGCCTGCTATCGCTGGGATGGTCCTGTGCTGTCTGTCCTGGGGGAAGAAGCCGGACAATGGGGAAGATCCAGGGGAGGACCCATTTTGGAAGGGACCATGCGAGGCTGGCCTTAAGAAGGGCCTGGTGACTCGATTGGAGAACGCGTCTTAAACTAATTCACCGCAGTAGTTCACCAAAAACTACTACATCCTGTGGCAGAGGATCGTACAGTTCTGTTTCACCCAAGTCTGTGGCAGAGACTTTTTGTTCGTGCTACGTTCCGGCTGCTAGGTTAGTGAGAGAGAATTATCCGGGCAGGCAAAGATTTAATCATCTTTGAGATTTCAACTCCTTACTGCCGGTTGACACAGGGGCGACTTGTCAGGCGACCTAGCCGCCTGACAAGTCGCCTCCCGTTCTGTACTACGGAACCGTTCTAATAGGAGCGACGCAAGTCGCTCCGACTTAAAAAAAGGTTCCTGTAGTATTTTTGGGACGACTTCAGGCGACTTGCATTGACTTCTATACAGAAGTCGTTTTGCAAGTCGCCGCCGAAGTCGTGTGCAGGTTGCCTCGGTGAAGCGACCTGCAAGTCGTGCCGCCCCTGTGTGAACCGGAACTTAGTGCTACACCAAGAAAAGGTATTTGAACTTCCCTGCAACTCTTCTTATACCTCTTTGCTGCTACTTCTTCCAGTTATATCCCATTAAAGCATTGGAAAAGTACTAAAGTGACTGTTGCCTATATTGTCTGATAACAAGCTCAACGAGGACCCTAGACCCTAGACCCAGTATTGGTGAAATACAGGTAAAAAGGTAATGGAAACAGCCCAAAATCAGCAGCTCCACCGTGAGTTATTGCTACACACATATTAATTACACAGGTTCTGTGGCTGATCAAAGGTGGTAATTAAACTCACTTGGTGCCTTATCTGGATTACATTAGCCTCAGAACCTGTGTAATCCATATGTGTTCGGGTGTTTTAAAAGGGATGAGGCGACAACCCTAGCTGCAATGCGGGAACCCGCACTGGAATTGTGCTGGTCCCTGCATCGCTATAATGTGAACCCAGGCTTAAACGCGGAACAAAAATGCATAAAAAATGTATCCCTATGGAGCTCTTTACACCAATTTGCTGCAGGTGTGGTGCATTTTTAAAAGTCAAGTATGCTGCATGTTTTAAAAGCGCACCTCCCCATTGAGGTGAATGGGAAAAATGCATCAAAAACACACCATGGTTGTGTTTTTGGTGTGCTTTGAGTCATATATCCCTGTTTCACAGGTGCATGATTAAAGTCAGGCAACCAAAAAATGCACAGTATGAAGGCGCCCTAGTTATAGAGAATCCGGGTGTAGCAGTGCGGTAGTGAACTTTTATATTTATTAAACAAAAGCTCGGAATCAAACATTGTTCTACTTCAAACACATACGAAACAAATGTGCATAAAGACACCCCGGTGTTGCTAACGATAACACTAAAGACATTGAGGGTTATTTACGAAAGGCAAATTCACTTTGCACTACAAGTGCACTTGGAAGTGCAGTTGCTCTAAATCTAAGGGGTAGATCTGAAATGAGGGGGAAGCTCTGCTGATTTTACCATCCAATCATGTGCAAGCTAAAATGCGTTTTTTTTTTTTAATTTTCCTTGCATGTCCCCCTCGGATATACAGCGACTTTACTTTCAAGTGCACTTGCAGTGCAAAATGCATTTTTCTTTAGTAAATAACCCCCCATGTGTGGCTGTTGATTCTATAGCAGCAATTAAAAATAAAAAAGGGAAAGTTGATGCAAATAAATCACCAGTGTGACATAGCCCTAGGTAAGAGCATGATGTAAATGGGCTAGCCAGATAATGTCAGACACCAGGCATGTAGTATGGCCTGCTGTCTGTCCTCTATAATGGAGATTTATAGAATGCAGTCTAACATCATTGTTGATAAAAAAAACAGTCCCCTCTGGGTGATTTACATACATTGCAAAGATTTTTACAAACTTTGTCACAGATTCCTACCTTGATCAGTTATGAAGCAATAGCTGCTGCTTAATCCATGTCCTTTCCACTCTGAATCCTGACTGGGAGGGTCAGGCTCGTTATAACCACCTGGTGAAATCTTAGTAAGCTGTTGTGCTTGCATCCCCCTAGAAGTAGTTAACCCTTAGAGCCCTTTAGCACTGGGGCGTTGGGGTCTTCAGCACTTTTTGGACGCTACCCGTGCATTTTTAACCCCTGCTAGCGGCCGGAAAATGGTTAAAAGTGCCGCTGCCCATTGATTTCAATGCCCAGGGGCGCTTTAGTAGCGGTATATACACTGCTCCTAAAGCGGCTTGCAGGATATTTTTTGACGTCCTGCCAGTGCACCATTCCAGTGTGAAAACCCTCGGGCTTCCACATTGGAGTGACAGGAGAGGCACTTTACAGGCGCTTTGCAGGTGCTATTTTTAGCGCTATAGCACCTCGGTGTGAAAGGGGTCTTAGGTCTTCACACCAGCAGCAGTGTTAGATAGCAGCCACTAATGTGCAAAGTGGCAGCAGCAGTGGTGATGCGCTGAAAAAAAAAAAATAATCGTACCGCAAGCTTTTTTTTTTTTTTTTTTTCTAACATCCCGTTCAGGTTTATTTACCATAGTGTGGTAATGTGTACAATACAGTGTGCTGCTTTATTTTTCAGTGTACACTACTGCAGGGTGGCATTAACAAGGAAAATGTCCTGGTTTTTGTGTCCGGACTGTGCTTAGTAAGGCTACCAAGTGCAGCCAATGTACCTGCTGTAAATGGGCCCTTAGGGAGTATCTCAACAATACTGAAATGAAATTCCTTTTACAGAGAATGCCTGAAATTTGACTTGTATCTTGTTGCAGACTGCTAAGACAAGACAATCAGTGAGCCAATCATAAGAAGAAAGGGCATTTCTGGGGGCATTCTGTACACCAGTAATTGCTATAGATGGATGAGCTTAGGCATTTCCTGCCCTGCAGCCCTATATATACACACCCTTGTATACGTGAGGATGCGGGGAATGTCTGAGTGGCTAAGCTCATCCCAAGTGGTTGCCATATTTGGATTTTTTGACAGTTTTAGAATTTTATGGATTGCGAGCGAGCATTGTTCCGGAAACGTGCTTGTAATCACGGGGGGGGGGGGGATTCTGCCACATGTAAAAGCAATCCAGCCACTATGATTGCATTTAGATGAAAGAGCATTGTTGGCAAAAAAAAATACTGGAGTTGCAGCCATAACCCCGGTGTAACCTCTGGAAACCAATGACATACATCACATACATGCCTTGGCGGCAAGTACTTAAAGGATAACTTCACTTTTGTTGAGAAAAAACATTCCCCTCGGGTGATCTATGTACATTGAAAGGATTTTAACAAACTTTGTTGCAGATTCCTACCTTTTTGTTTTTCTGAAGGATGTAAAAAAGGGGGCGCATCATCTGAGCCTACCTTCTTGGGACGGCGGCCACCCAGCCCTGTTTGGTTGCAATATGCATGTTTCTTTGGGGGGGCAGCAAACGTTGGTGGCATCTCAGTCAGCACCCCGCACTTACCCAAGCCGGCCTCAGTGGACGGGTTGCACGCTCCGGCAGGCAGCGGCGGATTGTGGGCTTTGGCGGCTGCGGGCTTCTATGTCTTCTGTGTAGCTCCTCCCTTCTTCTCCTAGGAGTCCAATAGGATCGGGCAACGGGTATCAGACCCCCTGATTGGCCGGGAGGAGGGTCAGTGTTGCAACAGCGATTATTCATTCACTGTTGCAACACACCTTGGTGGGCTCCGGACGCAATGCTCTGCGCCCCGAGCCCACCCTATTTTGAAGCCTATTAGAGCCTCTGGCTCCAATTAGTGCTTCAAAAAACACACCCCCGCCCATCCCCATCATAGGTATTGAAAGGGGCTGGGTGCATGGATAGGGAGGGCGGCAGGGCATAGATGGGGGGGTGGTGGTGCCTGTGCACCCACAACGGACGGGCTGCCCCTGGTGTAAAGCCTCATGCACTCTGGGCATTTTTTCCTCTAGGCCTGAGGACCTGGCTTTTTTTGTGAAGCTGGAAGGCACAGGTACATTGTCCGGTCCTGCTGCCGGTAGCCTGTACACCTATGAAAGGCTGAAAGCTGTTGTGGCTAGACAGTGTACTGAGTGGCACTGACATACCACTTATGTATCCAGGAACAAATGCCTGGAACACAAGAAGTCTGTGTTGCAGGCATTCGTCCTGGATACATAAGGCCATAAATGCTAGTACTGCTCTAGCACTCTTAAACACAAGTACATCTTGGTGCAGCACTCAGCCCCGCCCAGTTGCTGCATAGACTGACTGGCAGCAGGGATGGACACTTCACTTGTACCTTCCAGGCGTATTGGTTGAGCATTTACACATAACTCTCAGCTGCGAGGGACTGTCCCTGATTTGGAACAAAGTCCCTCTGTCCCTCTTTCCTCCTCATTTGACCCTTATTTTGGTCTGATCTATAGAGTTGTATAAAATGCACTACTTATCTTTCAAAAACAGTTTCCTAGTGCTAAACCTTTCATCCAATTTCAAAAACCAGTATAAAGGAAAAGTAGTGGTAAAAAAGCACTTTTGGGTTTAACTAATTTTGTATAATTCTTCTTTAAGGGGATGTATCAGGGTGTGTCCTATGCCTACATACTTATCTAATAGGTGTCCCCTGTTCCTATTTCCAAAGGTTGAGAGGTATGTTTACAGGCAAAAAAACACCAAAAGGCATGTGATCAATAATACATTCCAGTGGCCAGAATAAATTTAAATTTTGGCCAATGGAACACATTAACTTTCAAACGCCAGGCGTGCTTAAATACGTGTGCAATATGCAGCTTTTACTGCCAGGAATTCTGAGGGGCTAAACAAACACCCAGTGTGCATGAGACCTAAAAGTTGTAGCTAGATAAACAAATAAATTCATTTTATTAATGACATTTCTTAGCAGTGTTTTATTTTTCTTTATCCTGATAAATCTTCCTATACTTTAAAATTAAATTGTAGGTTGATTGTATGCTTATTGTAGAACAAAGCCCATTTTGACCTCCCTGGCGGTATTCCCGAGTGTGGCTCGGGGTGAATTTTCACTACCAAAAGTTGTAACCCCGAGCCACACTCGGGATCGCATTGCAGGATCCAGGCAAAGTTACTTATCTTGTCCCCAAGATCCTGCGATGCCTCCCCACTGTGTGTGCGAGCCGTGTCCTCCTCTCGATCTATCACTGTCGGGCTCCGTTCTCTGCGAGTGTCGCGACGCACGGGGACGGAGCACAGTGCCAAATTCAAAAAGTTAAAAACACACAATACATACAGTACACTGTAATCTTACAGATTACATTACTGTATCAAATTATTTCACATCCCTTTTGTACCTAGTGCTTTGTGCAGTGCCCTGCCTGCAGTTTTATATTATTTTTTTATATATATATATATATATATATATATATATATACTGTTCTTTCTGCCTGGAAACTTGTCCATAGCAACCAAAAAGTGTCCCTTTACGTCAAAAGCGGTTTTAGGGTTGAAAATGCGTTTATTGTCAATTTCACAAATATCAAAAGGTACAACATAAAAGTTACAACTTAGTGACAACCGCTAGTAAACATAGGCAATGAGTCAGCCTGATGGCTATCGCCCATAGCTTGACACTTATCAAAGGTGTCATTGTCTAAGGTTAACATCTCCTCCATCATCATAGTGTCGTTCATGATCGAGACCCATTGTGACAGAGGAGGAGTGGTGGTTGTCTTCCAAAATGATGGAATGAGCTGTCTTGCTGAAGACATAAGAAAACGGAGGAGATAAAGTTTCTGCGATGTTATAGACCCAGGGAGTATCGAGAAGAGGGCGAACATTGGTGTAGGTGATCATGTTTCCTCATAAATTTTGTTGTAACATTCAAATATCTGGGTCCAGAAGGGGTGGATCTTCTCACATTCCCAACAGACATGTAGATAGGTTCCTGTAGCGGAGTTACAGTGCCAACAGGAGGCTGGAGTTGTTGGAAACATTTTGTGTAACGTGGATGGGTCCCTGTACCATCGACACAGAATCTTGTAATTCTTTTCTTGGGAATAGCAGGATATTGTTGACTTGTGGGTAAAATGAAATGAAGTTTGCCATTCCGCTCTGGAGATGTCCTTTCCCAAGTCAGCAGACCACATCCTGGTGTAAGGTGGTAAATCATCATGTATAAGGGCTTGTAGAAGACCGTATAGAGATGAGAGAAGATGTTTGGGCGTTTCAGAGAGGGTGCACAGCCTTTCATATTCAGTATAGAAGCAGTGTATTTGGGAGGAAGCATATAAGCGTTTTGTGAACATGGATAAGTGAAGGGTGGTAAGCCAATCATGAGAACCCGCTGGAGTAGCTGGCGTCCCATGTAGTGGGTGTACACAGGAGTGTGCTTGTGGCCACTTGGAGCGTTTGAATGACCCCCAATGTCGTTGCTCCCGTGCCCTGAGGGAAAGCGGGGTTGTCAAACAGAGAGGTCAATGGGGAGGGGTCAGAGGACAGAATGGAGCACAAGCCCCTGGTATACCAGAGTCTAAGGGTGGCAAGTGTCAATGGTGAGGAGGTGGATAGGTGGGCATGGTTGTTTCTGTATCCCCATAGAAGAGCCGGGAGGTCTACGGGGCTAAATTCTGCTCTGCCATGACAGAAGCTTTAAGGAAAGGACGGGCAAACCACTCTAGAATGCACGCCATGCACGCCGGGTGGCTTTATAGTAAATCTCATAGTCAGGTAGACCCGCCCCACCCTAGGTAACCCACGTTTCCACATGAACCAGATAGCGAGGGAGCATAGGAAGACAAAGAAGGACTTGGGTACCATGATGGGGATCGTTTTAAAAAGATACAGTAGTTTGGGCCAAAAGCGGTTTTAGACCAACTAGAAAACAGCGATAATAAATTAGAACACTTGCAGAATTGAGCTATAGTGATTTTTGGGGAAATTCGTCATCAAACACTGAAAGTAACGACAGTGACAATTCTGCAACTGAGCAAATTTCAGTGTTTTTGATTTGATTACATTATTGAATACATTTTATTAATATTATATTATTATTTGTTATAGTTATTTATAGTTATTATATTATAATTTATGATTCCGTGTTTCAAACTTTATCATACCCGGGATGTCTACTAGACTCTTGTTTGGACAGATTTAAGTGTGTTATTCCTAAGAATTACAGGCCTACAATATAAAAACGCCAAATTTCTATGCAAAACAATGTACCGCTTTGAGCATTAAAAATCTGACATAATGATACCGCCAGGGAGTTTAAACAACTTGCCCCTAATTAAATTATATGTAAACTCCGAATATATTTATAATAAAATATATTTATATTGTAAATTTTTTTTCTCTGCATACAATGGCTTGCTGGACGCACAGCAAAATGTCCCTGGATTTTTTTTTATGTTTTCAACTACGCATTATGTTGTCCCTTTATACATAAAGAACATTAATAATGTAATCTATGACATCCCTGTCTGCTAGACATAAGTATGTGGAGATATAGCTTTATGATTAATTTCCTTTAGCTATGACAATGATCTGTCACTAAATCCAGTTACTGTCCAGAAAGAAGCAGGTTGGGTTATACTACATCATCAACCTGGTCTAAGCTGGTCTAAAATAAAACTAAAATAAAAAAACTTTTGGATGTAGAAATGTTTAGTCCTGTTCCAATCATAACCTGTTCTTATCACTTGCAAGCCATTTCTGGTACAACAAGAATGTAGCCTTCAAAGTATATACGGAATGTGCTTCAGTTTCTGAGAATGGAGTAGACCAGATCATAATTACATCTCATAACAGTTATTACTATTATACACTATATATAAGCAGTCCACTAAAATCATGTTTAACCACCTCAATACAAGGCACTAACACCCCCCACCCTCCTGCCCAGACCAATTTTTGAATGACAAATTGCACAGTCATGCAACACTGTACCCGTATGACATTTTTATCATTTTTGTTTCACACAAATAGAGCTTTCTTTTGGTGGTTAATCACCACTGGGTTTTTTATTTGCACTACAAATGAAAAATTTGAAAAAAAATATTGTTTTTCTTTGTTTCTGTTATAAAATTTTGCAAATAAGTAATTTTTCTGCAGAAATTTTGACCAAAATTTATACTGCTACATTTCTTTGGTAAAAATATCCCAAATCAGTGTATATTATTTGGTCTGTGTGAAAGTCGGTCTACAAGCTATGGTGCCAATCATGGTGAAAATCAATCACACCTGATGAACTGATGGCCTATCATTTCTTGAGGCCCTAACATGCCAGGACAGAACAAATATTCCTCAAATGACCCCTGTTTGGAAAGTAAACAATGCAAGGTATTTAGTAAGAAGCACGGCGAGATTTTCAAAGTTGTACCGTAATTTTCCCCACAATTCTTTGGAAAATGAAGAAACTAAATATATTAAAAGAATAAATATATATATCAATAAACATACAGTATCTCACAAAAATGAGTACACCCCTCACATTTTTGTAAATTCTTTATTATATCTTTTCAAGTGACAACACTGAAGAAATTACACTTTGTTACAATGTAAAGTAGTGAGTGTACAGCTTGTATAACAGTGTAAATTTGCTGTCCCCTCAAAATAACTGGACACACAGCCATTAACGTCTAAACCACTGGCAACAAAAATGAGTACACCCCTAAGGCTCCTTTCACACTGGGGCGGTGGGGACGTCGGCGGTAAAATGCCGCTATTTTTAGCGGTGCTTTACCGTCGTTTTAGCGGCGGTATTCAGCCGCTAGCGGGGCGGTTTTAACCCCCGCTAGCGGCCGAAAAAGTGTTAAAAGCGCTGCTACATGCCAGCGGTATAGCCGCACTGCCCCATTGATTTCAATGGGCAGTAGCGATGAAGGAGCGGTGTATACACCACTCCTTCCCCGCTCCAAAGATGCTGTTTGCAGGAGTTTTTTTTTCCCTCCTGCCAGCGCACTGACACAGCAGTGGCAGTTTCAGGTCGGTTTGCAGACGCTATTTTTAGCGCAATAGCGCCTGCAAACCGCACCAGTGAGAAAGGGGCCTTACTGAAAATGTCCAAATTGGGCCCAATTAGCCATATTCCCTCCCCGGTGTCATGTGACTCGTTAGTGTTACAAGGTCTCAGGTGTGAATGGGGAGCAGATGTGTTAAATTTGGTTTTATTGCTCTCTCTCTCATACTGGTCACTGGAAGTTCAACATGGCACCTCATGGCAAAGAACTCTCTGGGGATCTGAAATAAAGAATTGTTGCCCCACATAAAGATGACCTAGGCTATAAGAAGATTGTCAAGACCCTGAAATTGAGCTGCAGCACGGTGGCCAAGACCATACAGTGGTTTAACAGGACAGGTTCCACTCAGAACAGGCCTCGTCATGGTCGACCAAAGGCGTTGAGTGCATGTGCTCAGCGTCATATCCAGAGGTTGTCTTTGGGAAATAGACATATAAGTGCTAGCAGCATTGCTGCAGAGGTTGAAGGGGTGGGGGGTCAGCCTGTCAGTGCTCAGACCATACCCTGCACACTGCTTCAAATTGGTCTGCATGGCTGTCGTCCCAGAAGGAAGCCTCTTCTTAAGATGATGCACAAGAAAGCCCGCAAACAGCTTGCTGAAGACAAGCAGACTAAGGACATGGATTACTGGAACCATGTCCTGCGGTCTGATGAGACCAAGATAAACGTATTTGGTTCAGATAGTGTCAAGCGTGTGTGGCAGCAACCAGGTGAGGAGTACAAAGACAAGTGTGTCTTGCCTACAGTCAAGCACGGTGGTGAGAGTGTCTGGGGCTGCATGAGTGCTGCCGGCACTGGGGAGCTACAGTTCATTGAGGGAACCATGAATGCCAACATGTACTGTGACATACTGAAACAGAGCATGATCCCCTCCCTTTGGAGACTGAGCCGCAGGGCAGTACTCCAACTTGATAAGGACCCCAAACACACCTCCAAGACAACCACTGCCTTGCTAAAGAAGCTGAGGGTAAAGGTGATGGACTGGCCAAGCATGTCTCCAGACCCAAACCCTACTGTGCATCTGTGGGCATCCTCAAATGGAAAGTGGAGGAGAGCAAGGTCTCTAACATCCACCAGCTCCGTGATGTTGTCATGGAGGAGTGGAACAGAACTCCAGTGGCAACCTGTGAGGCTCTGGTGAACTCCATGCCCAAGAGGATTAGGGTAGTGCTGGAAAATAATGGTGGCCACACAAAATATTGACACTTTGGGCCCAATTTGGACATATTCACTTAGGGGTGTACTCACTTTTGTTGCCAGCAGTTTAGAACTTAATGACTGTGTGTTGAGTTATTTTGAGGGGACAGCAAATTTACACTGTTATACAAGCTGTACATTCAGTAGTTTACATTGTAGCAAAGTTTCATTTCTTCAGTGTTGTCACATGAAAAGATATAATAACATATTTACAAAAATGTGACAGGTGTACTCACTTCTGTGAGATACTGTGTGTGTTTGTATATATACTACACCCCACAAATTCTGCTACTAGTAGTGTGAGACTTTTTCACAGCCTGGCCACATAGAGACGCTCAACATACAAGGCATTCAGGCATTATCCACTTTAAAGCGGAGTTCCGCCCCCCTCTCCAAAAATAGGTCAGCAGCTACACTTTTAATAATGGGACACTTGCCTGTCATGGAGTCCAGCTATGCCGGCACTGCATCGGCTGTCAGGCGCTGCCGCCGCCACTGCCAGTAAGGGAACCTAGCAGTGAAGCCTTGCGGCTTCACAGCCGGGTCTGTAATGCGCATGCGTGAAGTGTGCTGCGCTCTTACTGGCCCGGCAGGAGGGGAAGGAGGGGGAAGGAGGAGGGGGCCGGGCTTCTGACGAACCTTGCTGCGGTGAGTTCCAACAGAAGTGGGGACAGGGTACCTGTCAAACAGGTACCTGTTCCCCCCTCCCCCCTGAAAGGTGCCAAATGTGGCACCGGGGGGGATCAGATAAATGGAACTCTGCTTTAAGACCAGGCCTTCTTCCGATACTATTTGTTCACATGTAACAATCGTTGTTTTTGCTAGAAAATTACTTAGAACCCCCTAACATTATATATTTTTGTAGCAGAGGTCCTAGAAAATAAAATGGTGGATTTTGCACATTTTTATGTCACACGGTATTTGCGCAGCAGTTTTCTTTTTTTCTTTTCTTTTTAATGAATTTCAATTTGGCGTGAAATGGCGTCAAACATCGTTTTTTAAAAATCTTCATAGGTGACGCTTTATATAAGCCTTTATTGATTACCAGTTTAGAATTACACAGAAGGATTACACAATTATTCCTCTCACTCTGACGGGTGCGGCAATACCTCATATGTGTTGGTGTGATCGCCGTTTACGTATGCGTACGGGACTAACGTGTGCGTTCACCTTTGCACAAGGGGGTGGGGGCGCTTTACATTTTTTATTTATTTATTGGTGGGACACTGGTAAACTGACAGATGTTGATTGTCCACCGGTGGACACTGAAAGATTGGACACAGCCATTACGTGATCGGGAGGGCCAATCACAGCGCCCATAACCCGATCTGTTTGGCTGATTTGGAAGATCACAGCCATCACAGGATCGCGGGCGCGCGCAGGCATTCGTTCTGAGTGACGTATCGGTATGTCGGCTCAGAATGGCGAAGCTCCCACCCTACTGTGAGCAGGTGGGAAGCGGTTAAAGATCACAAACTACGACATTCAGAGCTATACATAAAGAAAAATCATTCACAGCCAGTGTTCCCTGGGGTACCTACAGAGGTAGCTAGGGGTTCCTTGAGCTGCGGCTAAATGACCTTTCATCTAAAAGTGCCTTCATAGTTCCATGGCCAACACCACTTGGCATCACCAGATGCATGACACCAATGATCTCTGAGCTGACATGTCAAATCGCTTGTCAAATCGCCGGCACCGTCCGAATGGTTGCAACGCTGACTTTGGGGGCCACACCAATTCCCAAAAGTAGTTCTTGCACTACTTTTGTCGACTTCGGGGGCAATTTCAATAGACATCTGTGTAGGAACCCACATAGATGTCTCTGACATCGCCCCTGAAGTTGAACTAAAGTGGGTTTGAAATTGTGCGAGTTCAGCTGATTTCAAACCCTTCAGTGTGAACCCAGGCTAAATCTTTGAACTGGATGGACAGATTTACACATTCTTTGGTAGGCAGGAAACCACTCCCATATTTGTATTTAGTGGTTTCCCTGGAGCTCAACTTCAAAACTCATACAAATACTGTTTCCTACAAAACTCCCGGACACCTGAGCCAAACACCTGCCACCCAACCCCCAATAGCTTGTCTGAAATGGGTAATTGGATTAAATAGACAAATGCACACAAGCTACAGTTCCATTCATTCACAATGGCTCTCCCCAGAGGCCATGCTAAAGGGTAGATGTTAGTCTGGGATAGTACTAGGCTTGGCACCACACAGTGGTTGGTACATTGGTGACTCTTAAATGGCAATTACTATACCCAGGCACCTGCCTGGTCCCCTCATATCAGAATAGTTAGAGCCCTTTCACACTGGGGATTTGGTGGTAAAGCGTCGCTATTTTTAGCGGCACTTTACCGTCGTTTTAGCGGTGCTTTTCAACCGCTAGCAGGGCGCTTTTAACCCCCGCTAGCGGGCGAAAAAGGTTAAAAGCGCCCACAAAGCGCGGCTGCAGCTGGAGCTTTGGCAGCGCTGCTCATTGATTTCAATGGGCAGGGGTGCTTTAGGAGCCGTGTATACACCGCTCCTGCAGTGCCTCAAAGAAGCTGCTTGCAGGACTGTTTTTAACGTCCTGCCAGCGCACCGCTCCAGTGTGAAAGCACTCGGGCTTTCATATTGGAGTGAGAGGAGAGGCGCTTTGCAGGCGCTATTTTTGGCGCTAAAACACCTGTAAAGCACCTCAGTGTGAAAGGGGTCTTAGTTGTCCCATATAATCAGATACAGTATATTGCAAATTACACAATAAAGCAAAATCTGTACACGTATCAATTTAAAGCTGACCTCTTGGAAGATAGAAAAAATTATGGATGAAGAATGACAGCTGGGTTTGGACCTGAACACGAGCGCAAACAAAAACATCCCTAGTTGTCACATGTGCTTCTGGTGCAGTAAGGCCCGCAATGATGGAAAGAAGAGGAATAGTGCAGGGCCGGGCATGACAGTGTGTCTAGTGACACACATAGGGTTAAAAGTTTCAATGGAGAGGTGGGGAGGAGATAACAGGAAAGTAGGGGGGAGTGGCAATATAAAAGGAGGGGCGGAGCAAGAGCGGAGCAGTGAGCTGGGAAGGAGACACGAGGAGGCAGAATTTCTCTGCTCCTCAGCGACGATGGCCGAAGTGGACGCAATCTTGGCGCAGTTAAAGCAGGCTGCGGCGGTGAGAGGATCCGACTGGCTACACAGTCAGGTCACGGAGATGCTCGGCAGGGGACAAGCGCAGCGGTGAGGGAGGATGGGCCGTCGGTGCGTGCGTGGAGATCGAGGCCTCCGACGGGGCCGGAACACAGGCCGGGCCGCACGGAGAGGAGTCCAAGAGGGGAGCGATCGGTTCCGCCAGCAAAACGGAGCAACAAAGCTACAGCAGCGAGTCCCGGGCGGGTTACACGCCGAGGTCAGGGTTCAGTGGGCGGGGCCACGGGCCAAAATGGCGCCGCTTCCCTGCATGCTGGGCCAGGATTTAGAGACCAGACTTGCCCCCAGCAGCTCTCCACGAGCGTGGGGGGGGACAGAAGGGAGAGAGCAGAGGCTGAAGACAGAGCGGCTGGGAGACGTGGGTCGAACTACGCCACGGGTGGGTGGAGCTCACTCGGCGGGGGGGGCTGATTCTCAAGATGGCGGATGGAACCGGGAGCAGGCTGGCCCGGTTGCAGGGACGTCAGGGCAGCGTGGATCGTCATCCGATCTCAGCAGTGTACAGGCTCCACAGCAAAGAGTTGTTCAGGCCTCCAGGAGGGCTACGCCTGTGGCGTCAGTCCCGGCGCATGGGGCGCGGTCGGAGGATGAGGTGTCGGAAGAAGAGGAGGAGCCAAGGCAGCAAGCACCGGCGAGGGAGAGCAGCACGGCGGCTGTTGGGAAGACTCCTGGTCAGCCCGGTAAGTCTAGTGACAATTTCTCATTTACCAATGCGTTGCAGGGTTTGTTGGGGGTAGTGGCAACAAGTGCAGGAGGGGTGGTGACACCTTCGCCGCGGTCAATAGGACAGGCTTCGGACCAACAACTGGCGGGTACCACGTCCGCCAGTTCAGGGTCCGGGGGACAGCTCCAGGAGCTATTGGAAGGGCTGCAGGTGCTGGTAGGTCGTTTTGGCAATGCACAAGGGCAGGTTTCGCAGATGGATACGCAAGGGGACACCCAGGGTGTGGAAAAAGTTGGCGGGGGTGTGAACTCGGGGGGGGCCTAAAGTAACTACGGCTACAGTGGTGCCGGCTGACAAGACGATGGAGACGGTGCCAGGAAAGGAGACGTCAGGTGAGAAGGGGGCCACAGAAGGAAAGGGCAAGTCGGATGTGGTTAGGCTGGCTGATGCGGCAAAATGCGAGATATATGTCTGTTTCGAAGGCCCGCTGGGAGCTCATTTAAAACAGGAGGTTCGAGAAAAAATTTACAAAGGGGAATATGTGGAAATCTTCTCCTTGTTGCCATTGGAAAAGTTTAACCTGGATAGGGTTAAGCCCAACGATTCCAAGAAGGAGGATGAGGAGAAGAGGAGATATAGATTGATACCGCGGACGTTTGTGAATTGGTTACAGGCGTTCGCTATCATGGCCAGCGTCATTTGCGAAAAGAACCCCGAACATTGTTCGGGGTTGTTTTGTTATATGGATGCTATAGGAGAGGCACCCAGGGTTTATGGGGGAACTGCTTGGCTACGGTATGACGAGCAGTTTCGTCAACGCAGAGCGGTTCGTCCGGGAGTCTGCTCACAAGAGGGATGACGCCGGTGAAGGTGGAAAGGATGCAGCCTTTCCTAAGTAAGTATCCGGATAGGAAAGCGGCGTCACTGATCACCGGGGGGTTTCGGGAGGGGTTCAAAATACTGTGTTCATTGAAGATAGTTCCTCCAGTAGCACGGAATTTAAAATCTGCATTACAACACCCGGGGGTGGTGGGGGAAAAGTTGGCAAAGGAAGTGGCTTTGGGACGGATGGGCGGCCCGTTCGGGTCAAAACCATTAAAAGACTTGGTGGTGTCGCCACTGGGTGTGGTGCCAAAGAAAGAGCCAAATAAGTTTCGGTTAATTCACCACTTATCATTTCCAAAAGGGGGATCGGTTAATGATTTCATTGACCCAGACGCATGCACCGTGTCATACACTTCGTTTGATGCGGCAGTTCGATGGGTCGGGCGATATGGAAAGGGGGCGCTGATGGCGAAAGCTGCTATAGAGGCGGCATTTAGGCTACTTCCAGTGCACCCGGATAGCTTTTGGCTGTTGGGATGCCACTGGCAGGAACAATTTTATGTGGACATATGCTTGCTCATGGGTTGCTCCATTTCCTGCGCCATGTTTGAAGTTTTCAGTTCCTTTTTGGAGTGGGTTGTAAGGGATGTGTCGGGGCTTGAATCTATGATACACTATTTGTATGACTTCCTCAGCATAGGCCCCCCTTCTTCAAGTGTGTGTGCGATTTTATTGTCAACGTTGCAGCACATTGCAGAACGGTTTGGAGTGCCCCTGGCAGCTAAAAAAAACGGACGGTCCCACAACAGAACTTAGTTTCTTGGGCATTGTTATTGATTCAAGGGCAATGGAATGTATCATCTGTGTAGGAACCCGCACAGATATCTCTGAAATCGCCCCTGAAGTCGAACTAAAGTGGGTTTGAAATCGTGAGAGTTCAGCTGAACTCGCATGATTTCAAACCCGCCTTCAGTGTGAACCCAGGCTAAATCTTTGAACTGGATGAACAGATTTACACATTCTTTGGTAGGCAGGAAACCACTCCCATATTTGTATTTAGTGGTTTCCCTGGAGCTCAACTTCAAAACTCAAACAAATACTTTTTCCTAAAAAACTCAGACCCCGGACACCTGAGCCAAACACCTGCCACCCAACCCCCAACAGCTTGTCTGAAATGGGTAATTGGATTAAACATGCAAATGCACACAAGCTACAGTCCCATTCATTTACAATGGTTCTCCCCCGAGGCCATGCTAATGAGTAGATGTTAGTCTGGGATAGTACTAGGCTTGGCACCACACAGTGGTTGGTACACTGGTGACTGGGTGACTCTTAAATGGTAATTACTATACCCAGGCACCTGCCTGGTCCCCTCATATCAGAATAGATAGAGCCCTTTCACACTGGGGCGTTGGCGGTAAAGCGTTGCTATTTTTAGCAGCGCTTTACCGTCACTTTAGCGGCGCTTTTCGACCACTAGAAGGGCACTTTTAACCCCTGCTAGCGGCCGAAAAAGGGTTAAAAGTGCCCGCAAAGAGCTGCTGCAGCCGGCACTTTGGCAGTACTGCCCATTGATTTTAATGAGCAGGGGCGCTTTAGGAACCGTGCATGCACTGCTCCTGCAGCGCCTCAAAGAAGCTGCTTGCAGGACTGTTTTTGATGTCCTGCCAGCGTACGGCTCCAATATGAAAGCACTCGGGATTTCACATTGGAGTGAGAGGAGAGGCGCTTTGCAGGTGTTATTTTTACGCTATAGCGCCTGTAAAGCACCTCAGTGTGAAAGGGGTCTTTGTTGTCCCATATAATCAGATTATAAACAGTATATTGCAAAATACACAATAAAGCAAAATCTGTACACGTATCAATTTAAAGCTGACCTCTTGGAAGATGGAAGATAGAAAAAATGATGTAGCTATGTATTCATATGGCTGATTTACACCAGGTGGGTTGAACAGTTGGATCGGCACAGACTTGATGCGAGGCTCAGTGTAAGGACACTAATGGCCAGTACACACAATTAGAATATCATACGAAAACGATCGTCTGAGGAAGGATCGTACGATATTCGGATCGTGTGTACGCTACTTTCGACAGCCGATCACGACCGTTCATCCGATATTATTCGCAAGGACATACCCAGAAATTTTCCTAGTACGATTCCAGATCGTACAATTTTCGTTTAGTTAGTATAGTTGTCGTCCGAAAATACAATACAAACACACCACAACACATGACATCACTTCCGATTTTTTTTGTCTGTCGTACGAGAATTTTCGTGACTTTATTTACCTATTCAATTTCTACTTGCGACTATTAAGCGAGAACAGTCATATGATCGGTCGTATGATATTCGGATCGTGTGTACGGGGCATAACAATTGTTCTCTACATGTCCTGTGTCTGTGTACAACACACAGCGAAGGAATAAGTCAAGTATATATATATATATATATATATATATATATATATATATATATATATATATATATATAGCATGGGAAAGATACAAATACAGAGAGATAAACCCCCTCACATACTCTTTCTCTCCACTGATGCAGTAGCTCTGAGCTCAGCATTTAAGAACTCACTCCTGTGATTGAGGAGCAGTGATGACTAGGCCTCACTTGGCAGCGTCTTGAACTCGAGTACTTGGCAACGTACTGGGAGAATTCCAGTCAGGTTTCATAAGGTATGTAAATGGCCTACACCTATAGCAAGGTCCTTTGTTCAGAGCTGCAAAGTTTTTTTTATCTACAAATGCCCCTTATCTGCATAGGCAGTTTTGTGGCAAAGGTGAACTATCCCTTTAAGGACAAATGCAAGATAATGGCACTGCAACCCAATCATACAATCAGGGCTGGCAAGAGCTCTGTTTCCACTTACCATGCCTGAGGTGTCCGACCATGCCATATAATTTATTAAATGAATATAAATAATTTTATATAAAATAATCTAATAGCAACGTTATATAAATAAACTTACATACATATCTCTTGTATTGATGCTCTGGAACTCTGCCGTAGGTGCCGGACCCTACATACCCGGCGGGCCTCGGGAGCGATAGTGTGTGACTCTTTGCAAGTCGTACCGGGTGGGGTCCATTCCCGCCTTGGGGGACTTTTTTCTGGTCTGCCGGCGCGGGGGATCGTCTGATAGCTTTCTTGGGATTTTCGGTTGGGAGGTCCTTTCCGCATGTATATAGGTAAATATATGAGATGGCTTTTTGTTGCGCTTATATGATCGTCTGCGCATTTTTTCCATTAGACATGCTAAGTGTAGTTTCTTTGCAGCAAACTCATCCTCTGAAGAAGACCCCAACGAAATGGGTCGAAACGCGTCAGTTTTGTCTTATTAGACATGTTTGCTATGTAATGCCATGTATATTCTTATGTTGTAATATTTGCACCTCATGGGTATAACGTTGTACCGAGCTCATATTTTAACCTTCATAGTAAAAAATCTTTTGTACGTCAATAAATTTTATTAATAAAAACACTTTTCCTTGAATTCCGTGGTATTTATGTACTTTGCTGCTAAAAAAACCCCTCTTTGGTGGAACCTTCCCATGGCTAAGTATATATCATATTTATTTGTTAACTTCAAATAAAGTTAAAAAAAGAAACAAACTCTGATGCATTGTTATAACACATTGCAGCATAGATGCACAATGCACACCAGTCAGCATGTTATATGCACCATAACATGAACCCACTGGTGTGATTGGCTAATAATTGTTACATACAATCTGCACAAGTATTTGAATCAGATTTCTGTAATTTTCTGCACAGCCTTCAGTCTGGGAGAGGAAGGAGCAGCACTAGTAGTCAATCAGGCTCTGCTGCATGCACATGTTCCGGCTTGCAGAAGGAGAGGGCAGAATCGCAGCTGGACCAGACTTTGTCTATGCAGGTAAGGGATGTTTTTAGATTAAATCAAACTGCAGATCTGACTAAAGATGAAAAATACCCTTGCTATAGGTGTAGGCCATTTACATGCCTTATAAAGCCTAACTGGAATACTCCTAGGATGTTGCCATGTGAGGCCTAGTCATCACTGCTCACCTCCACCATTACAGGAGTGAACTCTTTCTCTGATTCAAACCCCCTCACATACTCTTTCTCTCCCCTGATGCAGTAGCTCTGAGCTCAGCATTTAAGAGCTCACTCTTGTGATTGAGGAGCAGTGATGACTAGGCCTCACTTGGCAGCGTCTTGAACTCGAGTACTTGGCAACGTACTGGGAGAATTCCAGTCAGGTTTCATAAAGTATGTAAATGGCCTACACCTACAGTATAGCAAGGTCCTTTGTTCAACATTAGGCAGAGCTGCAAAGTTTTTTTTATCTACAAATGCCCCTTATCTGCATAGGCAGTTTTGTGGCAAAGATGAACTATCCCTTTAAGGACAAATGCAAGATAATGGCACTGCAACCCAATCATACAATCAGGGCTAGCAAGAGCTACACAAGAGTCCTTCCATGTAGTCGGCAACCAGGTGAGGATGAATAAAATAATAAAATGTCTCTTTATTTCTTCCAAGGAGTACACATGTTCCAAACAGAGCCAACACTAACATGTTTCAGCCTATGAAGGCCTTACTCATAGTTCAGTAAGGCCTTGATAGGCTGAAACGCGTTAGAGTTGGCTCTGTTTGGAACACGTGTACTCCTTGGACCAAATAGAGACATTTTATTCATCCTCACCTGTTTGCTAACTTTATCTACATGGAAGGTTTGTTGCTTAAGGCCTTGTTTACAAGCATGGTGCCCTCTGAAGAGCAATCCACGTTAACCCTTTAAACCACACACCAGTGTGTTGCAGCTGCGTACATGTGATTGTGAGGTGGTTGCGGGGCACTCACATTCAGGTGAATGGGCCATGTTCGGCAGCTGGTACTGCCTGCCAAATAAGGCAGCGGAGAAAATGTTTGCTGTGCCACTACATATACATACACCTTTCTCTGCTGCTTTCTCAGCAGTAAAAACATAGCTTAACCAAGCATTTTTATCGCCCCCTCCCTTCTCCAACCACAAATGCTAATAAGGCCTATAAGAAAACTGCAGTGTTGAGTAAGGAGGCTGCCACTTTGAGCAATCATTCTGCAAATACTAGGTCCAGATTCAGCCATTTGGGTACTTTCTAAATTACTGACTTGGAACCAAGGCATACGGCCTGGTATGTTTTGGGGGGGGGGGGTGCTCGCTCGTCCCCACCCCCTTTCCTGACCAGCCGGGCTGCGTGCTTGGATAAGGGTCTGGTATGGATTTTGGGGGGGACCCCACGCTGTTTTTTTGGTGTAGGGAGTTCCCTTTAAAATCCATACCAGACTTAAGGGCTTGGTATGCTCCTGGAGGGGGAACCCATGCCAGTTTTTTATTTAAAATTTGGCGTGGAGTTCCCCCTCATAATCTTCTTTTTCCTGTAAAGTCGCTTCACTATAGATGAGGATCTGACTTGGAGGCGACCTCCATTGAATTCTATGGGTACAGGTCGCCTAGAAGTCGCCTTTAAGTAGTACAGGAACCTTTTCTGAAGTCGGAGCGACTTCAGTAGTGTACATTAAGATGCCTCTCATTGACTATATTGCAATTCCCAATGTCAAGCGACTAGGGGCGACTTGAGGGCTGACAAGTCGGATTCAAAGTCGTTGTAGTGTGAACCGACCCTTAGGGTTTCTCTAGAATTACAGATGGGGTAAATTGGCCCACCAAAAATTTGGCTACAATTTTAGACAGAAAAAAGAAAACGAATGCAGCGTCCACATCTAAATAATGGTAACTTTCAAAAATAACTTAAAATAACTAATTTAAGTAATTGGGTTTAGATATAATGTAAATACAAATTCCAGCCTTGTGTTCAGTCTTGCACAGTTGTTAAAGGCTCCTCTCCTGTAATGAAATTGCTATTTCACTGCATAATGTGAGCTTCTTGGTGTGCATTAAAAGCTACAGCAAGTCAGATAGAGCCTGCCTCATCACCTGGCTGGAGGACATCCAGTTCCTCCACAGCCTAATTGCCCCTAACTAGGGTTGCCATCTGTCCAGGATTCACCCAGACAGTCCAGGTTTTGAACCATGTGTCCGGGTTTCAGTCCACCTGAAACCCAGACACATTATTCAGACAGGAATGTGGCTCGGAACAGGGCCTAACAGGAGGGTGAGGGGGCACTATGCGTTCCGCATTGCTATTCTCTTTGGATCGCCCAAAGGTATTCCAGGTCTGCTACAATCCTATAGTGTATATACTAAAAAATGTTGCTGTGTGCTGCTAAAGTGTTCGGGTTTGGCTTGAAGAAAAAGATTTTAGTTCTTTAATCCTTAAGTTTATTCAATCACGGAGGCTGTGCAGTATATGTGAGCTTTACCTAGGGTGGTCTGAATGTGAATGCAGCCTGCCTAGAACAGGGGTGGATCCAGAGCCTGGTCTCGGGAGGGGCACTGGCAGAAAATATGTTTTTTTTGCGGGAAAGTTCTCGGGGCAGTGGCTGGTGTTAGCGCTTTCATCATCACGGCACCATGGTTGTTATGGTGTCAGGACGATTGAAGCGCATTATTTCTACTATTACATTGTAATATAAAATGAAATGGTTCAACTCACCATAATGCAGAATCAGTGGGAGCCCTGAGCGTGTCACTTGCCACGTCCCTGCCACCGGATGCTGATTGTCACTTTCCACACCACCTGCCACATGTTGCGGATTGTCACTTGCCGCACGTTGCGGATTGTCACTTGCCACACGTTGCGGATTGTCACTTGCCACACGTTGCGGATTGTCACTTGCCACGTCACCTGCCACATGTTGCAGATTGTCATTGGCCTGCTAAGGTGCAGATTGTCACTTGCCAGAGGGAAGGCAGGCAGCAGAGAGATGATGCAATCTCTCTGCTGCCCGCGGCTGCACAGTGAGGGCGGAACAGCAGTGATGCAGGGCAGGCGGTGAGAGATGATGTCATCTCTCTGCTCCCCGCCCGCTGGCTCTCTGACTGGCCAGCACCTCCACTCTCATGCCGACCGGCCTGCCCACTTACTCGATGATTGCCCTGCCCACCCGCACACTCACCTACTAACCCCCCCCTTACTCATCCACCGACCTGCAGTGCCCGCTCAGGCGCTCACTCACCTGCCAACCCCGCTGACTGGCCAGCACCTCTGCTCACCTGCCAACCGGTCCGCCCGCACACTCACCTGCCGACCTCCCCTCACTCATCTGCTGACCTGCCTGCTCAGGAGCAGTGGCGTAGAGTGGGTTGTCAGCACCCGGGGCAAGGCAAGTAATTTGCGCCCCCTAACCTGCGGACTTTTACCACTCCCGAGTCCCTTCAAATACAATAGTACTGACCTACCTGATTCCTATACTGACCACTACACTAACCTACTTGATTTCAACTGTCAGGAAATGTTCCATCCGCTGGTAATATCTGTCATCTGGCATGCAGTACTGAGGTCCACCAGCAGGTGTCTCCTGGCAGTTTGGAACTGTCAGGAGAGCTTTTCCCTGCTGATGTTATGTCATCTTTGGACCGCAGTACTGGCGTCCACCAGCGGATGGATCCTGGCAGTATGGAGCAGACAGTACCTCCTACAATCAGATGTCACTTGAGGCCAATCACAGGCCTATAAATACCCAGCAAGCACTCACATGGTTGCCTTGGTTTCCTTTCTTGCGCCCTGACCTGCTAGCTTGTGATCTGATCCTGATTCTGAACCTGTTCCTGTGCCCTGAACCTGTGACCCGTGTATCTGATCCTGTCTCCCTGTTCCGGTCCCTATCCTGTCCCACCTGTTACCTTGCACCCCTGCCTGCAGTCTGATCCATCCATCCTCTCCCTGTCCTGTGTTCCTTACCCCATCTGCTGATCTCCCTGTGTATGACCTTGGCCTGGCTTACGTTTATGTCTCTGGAACATGCCCTGTCCATCTGCTGATCTGCTGTGTATGATCCTGGCCTGGCTATTGTTTATGATCCTGGTATTTCCCATTTATTGTACTTATCTGTCTGTTGTTATTTGTGGGTCTCTGTCTGTTGGTTGGTTATTGCACTGTGTCCTATTGGAGGTGGCTGTACTATATTATTCACTTACTTTAATAAATTATTATATTTTCACTTATATATGTTTTGGTGTCCTCTGTCGCAGATCACACGGTTCTGGTCACACCTGTTCATGACATCAACACTGACCAACCTGATTCCTTTACTGACCATTACACACTACACTGACCACTATACTATACTGAGAACTACACTGACCACTATACTGTCCACTACACTGACCACTACACTATACTGTCCACTACACTGACCACTATACTATACTGAGAACTACACTGACCACTATACTATACTGAGAACTACACTGACCACTATACTATACTGAGAACTATACTGACCACTATACTATACTGTCCACTACACTGAGAACTACACTGACCTCTACACTATCCACTACACTATACTGTTCACTACACTGACCACTATACTACACTGACCACTACACTACACTGACCACTATACTACACTGACCACTACACTGACCACCATACTATACTAACCACTACACTGACCACCATACTACACTAACTGACCACCATACTACACTAACTGACCACCATACTACACTAACTGACCACTATACTACACTAACTGACCACTATACTACACTAACTGACCACCATACTACACTAACTGACCACCATACTACACTAACTGACCACTATACTACACTAACTGACCACTATACTACACTAACTGATCACCATACTACACTAACTGACCACCATACTACACTAACTGACCACTATACTACACTAACTGATCACCATACTACACTAACTGACCACTATACTACACTAACTGACCACCATACTACACTAACTGACCCCCATACTACATTAACTGACTTTCTCTCTCTCCCTCCCCCGGGGCCAGTAACACGACTGTCACGTCGTGTCTGGCTGGCCTGCATCAGTCCGGAGGAGGAGAAGACAGTGGCGGCTCACATTGCTTCTCTCCCCCACGCTGTAGCTGCCATGTTCAGTGTCCGGCGCAGCGCACTGTGATTGGGCGTATGGGGTCATGTGCTGAGGCGGGACTTCAGGAGCAATCACGGACAGCTCTACACCTCACGTGACCCCCATACGCCCAATCACAGGACGCCGGACACTGAACATGGCGGCCGGAGCCCGGGGACACAGGAAGTTAAAATTAGGAGGAGGCAGCCAGTGACACATACTGGTGCCCCCCCTAAATGTCGCGCCCGGGGCCACGGCACCCCCCATGCTACACCACTGCTCAGGAGCTCAGTCACCTGCCAACTCCCGCTGACTGGCCCGCCCGCACACTCGTCCCTGAGCCCTGACTGGCCTGTCCATCACTAATTTCTCAGAGGGGGCAATTGCCCCCATGCCCTCCCCGGGCTAGAAATGCCTACACTTCCAAACCGACATCCACCCGCCAAGGCATTTTGATATTTGCTTAACTCCTCCCAAAAGCCAGCCCACTGTTTGCATCAGAGCTGAGAGCTCTTGAGAGGTGTACTGAGGCAAGATGCTGTGATGTTTTTAGGAAGCTATGTACATCAACCTGCCTGCCTCCCACAGGCCATGATCTTAATAGACATGCTCAAGGGGGTGTGCTGGGTATACCTGGGCACACCCTAATCACTATGTGTGGTGTTGATTCCCCTTACTGCCTGGGCTCCCCCTCCCCTTGTTGGCCTCGCTGCCCCACAATGCTGTTGGCTTCCCTCCTCTCCTCTCCCCCTGGTTGCTGTGGGGGATGTTTCAGGATGGAGAGCAGGGGAAGGGGCTAGTAAATATATCAAATCAAAAGTTAAAGTAAGGTAGGGTGGGACTTATTATGTACCTTTGTAGGGTTTAAATAAAGATGTATACCACATATTTAAAAGAAATGTAGTTAAACTTTTTCGCGGGAAACCCTGCTTCCTCAGGGCCTCAGAGTAGCACGAGTACAACAGTAATATTGCAGTAACCTAAAAGTACAATATACTTTATAGTTAGTAAATCGATGTTAACAAATATTAACATTTTTTTAGTATAAAAGACATATAAAATTTTTCAAAACATTAACATTAGGGATTTGTAAAGTATTCACAGTTGCCCAAATATTTTTATAACAAAATTGATATAACACCTTGTTTTTTACCCTATATCGAGATAGAATTACATATAGCTTATTTGGTATCCAGCGGTATCTCATAGACAAGGGGCAGGCCAAGGGGGCTCAGAGACTTTTCAGATTATCGGACTATAGAATAGAGACTTATCTTTCAATTGATTTATCTTATTAGCTGGTTTACCTTAGACTGTAAAACTTGAAAAACTTGACATACTTGTCCAGTGGAGAGGAAAGCCTGGGGAGCTCGTGGGGATAACCTCCCTGTGCTCGCCGAGGGAAGAAGGGCGGACTCCTAAATGTATGTAGTTATATCATAAGTATTTATGCTGCTAATATATTTGTAAAAGTGAGCATGCAGGCCAATATTTTTAATTGGACAAATCATACCTGATGTTATAGAGGAGATCCTAGTGTAGTTTCAAATATTCCAGAGTAACAAATGCATGTGTTGTAGATGAAGAGGATACTAGGTAGCTATAGTTATATGGTGCATCACTCTATCTTTAAGTCCTCAAATTTCCACAATAGTGTACATATAAGTAGCCTCAATATGTTCTAACAAGGAAAAAAAGGGGAAAGAGCGTTTCCTATTTAAGATAGAGCCAGCAACTACACAAGAGAGAGTGTTTTAAAGTCCTAGTAAATATTATTTACCGGGCCCTTCCTTTTCTAAATGAACACACTCGTTCACTGTGTCCATTCATAACGGAAGCATAGTAATCTGTTTACTATACTTCAGTTTGTGAATGAAGTGCAAGCCACTCAGCACAGAGCACTTCTCATTCATTCCCTATCCAGTGCATCTGAGGCTGCAGAGAAAGCTCTGTGTGTGTGTGTGTGTGTGTGTGTGTGTGTGTGTGTGTGTGTGTGTGTGTGTGCGCAATAGGCTGTGCACACCTATGATCTTCTTGCATTGCATAGGGAATCACAGAAATCTAGTGATATCACTGGGTCTAAAATTAGGTATGTCATAAAAATAGAAATGTTCTATTTAAAAATAGATTGTTAATGGGCAGATGGGACCAAATATAAGCAGATGAAACTTCAGCTTAAATACTAAAAATCAAACATCAAAACAAATCACTGTCCTTAAAAATATAGTAGAGGTTTTACAGTCCCCAAGGGATCTTGGGCTTTTGATAGAAATGGTCATCTCTCCATAGAAAAGATCTGTATCTGCACGATGACCAAGAGTAATTACTGCCAATTGTACATGACATACAGCACGCATATTGAGGTTCAGCTTCCGACACAACACATATATATATAGAGAGCTGCAAAATGTTATCCTGGACAAACCTGGCAAAGGCATCAAAACAAAAAAGGTTTTTCCAATTCTCAGTTCCTATTGTCACGCCAGCGTTGCAATCTGTGTCAGAGGAAGGAGCTAAAAGTAGCTAAAAAAAAACAAAAAAACAAGATGACTAAAACAGGAAGCCTGTATTTGGAATTCAAAGAATAGTGTGCAAAGTATGAAGTCAAGACATTTGAAATAAAAAAAAAAAAGGCAATAAACAGGATAAAGAGCAGCAGGATAATAGGCGAGTTGACACTCAAGTGCACGTCCCAGGGTCCAGTTTATTCCCACCATCTCTGTAACCTGTGTGCTAGTTTTAGTGAACGTGTACTCAGTACATAAATCCAATGGCAATTAAAAAGTCCAAAATGGCATACGACTTCAAACTGCCATAGCAGCGCTCATGTCAATCGATCAATATATGACACGCTCTTATATAATTCCTCATATAAGTGTAAAAAGTCCAATGAAGTGGTTTATGTGAGTGAATCAAATTCCTTATAGGTGATAAAAGTTCTTATACTTGTGCACCACGCACCCAGTCTTGTCACCGCGTAAGGAGAAACTCGCCCCTTTGGGGTTAAACTCACCAGAAATCTGAAAAAATCAAGTGTCACAAACACATCTTCTGTTGTCACTTCTCAGGAATATCCACTGGCTCTGCTAATATTCTTATTGGGTACAGAAGGCTCCAGTAAACAAGAGTCATGTGAGAAGATGAAAAGGCCACATAGCGTAATCCTGTTTAACTTAATTTATTGAAGCCAACAAACCCCCCCCCCCCCTTACAAGTTATACATACTAGCAAGAGATAATAATAGAGCATTAAAGGCAAACTGTGGCGTTGTCACTGAACGCATGGAGTAGGAAGGCACCAGCGTCAAACGAACCGCAGCCACGCTAGCTTCTTCCAGGAATTCCCAGCTGTCGGTGACCCGCAAACGTCACTTCCGGTTGTCGTGGAGATCACGCAACTGACGCGTTTCGTCACTTCTGACTTCAACTGAGGGGGCATACTCAGTACAGACACTCCAGGCAGCCAAGACAGAGACATGTGCACAGCCAAGACATGTGCAAGCCATATTGCCACGTCAACGTGCGGCCTACCTCTAGCCTGTGAAAGCTTCCATGTAGGAGCATATATAGCAATAGATACAATTAGGGCATGTATGCCTGGTGGGAGCCCATTCTTCTGTGTTGGGCTTCTTGACACACCAGAAGCACAGCACAATGGCAGCTGAAGGTGTCCAATGTGTCCTTGCGCCAAGTCCAGCAAGCTAAACAAAAATGGCAACTACCCCAATTTTTTTTTTTTTTTAACAAAAAAAGAAATTTTTATTCGATTTTTACAATACAAGTGATGCAAATACACAGTTGTTCACAGAATTACTGTTACATAGATTGTCACAGAACGAATGAGCGAAGTCTTAAAAACAGGAGAAAGATGTACAGAGTTATTGAATTATATCACATTAGGAGATGAGATCTGAGGTAGCAATTTCCGGCAGTATTATTTGAGGAGATTTTGAAGGCAGGGGAGGGGGAGAAAGGGGGAGGGGGGAGGGTAGGAACTGGGAGGGAAAGGAGGGGGAAGAAGGAAAAGGGGGGGGGGGGGAGGGGAGGGGGAGGGAGGGGATGGAGGGCCCGAGGGAGGATCTCATCTATCCTATTAAGTTCACAGAACTCAAACAATGATTAAACATTCAGAAGGTAAAAAATAGTGGTAAACTATTGCGGGGCGGGTCCAATATCAATATCTCGGTGATCATCGTCCACCTCTGTGCCCCACGCATTTATCCATCCCGACCATATCTTGTCAAATTTGGCAGGACAGTTTCGATTGGCATATGTAAGTTTATATAATGGTAGCACTGAGTTCAATTTAAGGCGCCATGAGGTTACCCTGGGTGGGGCATTGTCCTTCCAGTGGAGGAATATCTCTCTACGAGCATGAAATGTGGCATAGTTCAAAAATTGTCTAGTATATTTGCCTCTTACCCTAGAGTCAAAAACATTGAGCAGCATCATTTTGGGGTCTATTCCCAGCTCTAGAGAGGTAACCTGACTAAGGGTGTCAGCTATCTCCAACCAATAGTTTCCGAGGCGGGGACAGGACCATATCATATAAAAGAAGGTGGCGGAACTCTGACCACATCTAGGACAGGCCACCGGGACATTAGGATTCATAATAGTTAACCGCTTTGGAGTGTAGTAGGCTCTGTGAAGGAACTTGACCTGCATAAAACGGTCTCTGGCCAAAATCATATTAATGACAAAGGATGACACACATGACTCCCACTCCTCCTCTGACAAATCTGGGATGTCCAGTCTCCATCTATCATGGGTTTTTTCAAGTTTTTTCAATGGAGCTATGGACAGATGGAAATATGAGGAGAGGGGTTTATCTATGACCTTGGCTGTTAGTAGTCCCTTCACAGAGTCTGATTTTAATATGATTTGTGCTGGGAATTGTCTCCTATACGCGTGTCGAAGCTGGTAGTAACGAAACAACATCCATCCCGGTAGTGAGTAGGCATGTTTGAGATCAGAAAAGGGTCTCAATTTACCCCCCTAAACTATATGCTTTAGTTTAACTATACCTTTCTTTGCCCAAACCTGGGGGTCAGGTACGGTATTCATGTGCGGTAGATTAGGATTACCCCAAAGAGGAATGTGGGGAGAAAACGTCTCGGGGGAGGCAAAGCGGGCCCTGGCTTTATTCTAAATATTAATGGTGGTACGCATCAGATCCGTGATGCCAGGGTGAGATCTTGTCCCCCTGAACACCACATTACTGAGAAAGGAGTATGAACCCATTATGGCTGCCTCCAATGTTACCGCTGGGTTGTCCTGCAGTTGGGAAAACCACCATCTGACCGTCGCCAGGACGGCCGCCCAGAAGTAGATCTGAAAATCTGGTAGGGACAGACCACCCTGGGTGACGGGCAGCTGAAGGGTAGTAATGGCCAGTCGCGGGGACCTACCGTTCCAAACAATGGAAGAAATTATACTTTTTAATTTTGCGAAAAATGAGGCCGGAGGAATTAAGGGGGCATTACAAAAAAAGTATAGGAATTTGGGGAGATAAACCATGTTAATTAAATTTACCCTACCAACTGGTGATAAGGGAAGGGTCCTCCAGGCTATACACTTTTGTGAAAATTTTTTTAGAAGCGGTTGAAGGTTCAGCTCATAATATGAGGATAATGGAGTCCCAATCCTTACTCCTAGATGTTTGAATTCAGATGTCCAGTTTAGGGGGGTGCCTGTTGGTGAATGGTGACCCGACGCATTCAGTGAGAAAAGGAGAGATTTACCCCAGTTAACTCTAATTCCCGAGAATGATCCGAATTCATCTATCATTTGTAGCACTGGTGGGAGGGAGGAAATGTCTTTAAGGAAAAGGAGGGTATCATCGGCGTATATTGATATTTTGTCAGTGATCACACCGACTTGAATTCCCTTCACTGAGGAGGCGGCCCTAATACGAGCTGTCATGGGTTCCATGGCTAATGCGAATAATCCCAGGGATAGTGGACAGCCCTGTCTAGTGCCTCTGGACAGGGGAAATGGCATGGACAGTGAGTTATTCGTATGTATATACGGGCCGTAGGATTGTGATATAGCATCTGGGCCCAGCTAATGAAACGAGGGCCAAATCCGAATTTGCAGAGAACCGTCCAGAGGTAGCGCCACTCAACCGAATCAAAAGCCTTTTCAGCGTCTAGAGAGGCGACTACCTCTGGGCCGTCCCCGCTCGCCCTAGACAAATGCGTGAGGAGACGTCGGATGTTAATGTCGGTCCCTCTGCCCGGCATAAATCCAGACTGGTCCGTGTGCACCAGTGCCGTAATCACAGTGTACAATCGCCCAGCTAACATCTTGGCCAACAGTTTGGCATCCACATTAAAGAGAGAGATAGGGCGATATGAAGAGAACTGTTCAGGAGGCTTGCCCGGTTTAAGGATGACTACTATAACTGCCTCAGCCATTGTTGGGGGCAACAAATTCCCCTCCATGGCGTATTGCAGCACTGTTCTAAACGATGGTAATATTTCCTCTACATAAGTTTTAAAGAATTTAGCAGGTATCCCATCCGGGCCTGGCGTTTTGCCATTTTGCAAGGAGGCCTCTTTGGGACTGATGCAGAAATTTAGTCTTAGTAGCTGACGTTCTCAGTAGGAGAACATCCCGCAATGTTTCCTGAAAGTCAGAGTACGCTCTCGGAGTCCGGGACTCCGAGTACTCCTCCTCAAGCACCGCCACCCTCTCCTCAGCCCTTCGGGTCTCCTCTCTCAGATTCTTACGGATCCTACGGATATGTGACTGGAATGCGTCCCAAGATGTGGTCAGAGATACCGATTGGTCCAAATCCCGCCAATACTGCATCGCCTCAGAATCTAATCCATCTACCATAGCATGAAGGATAACAAAACGACCCTCCGGATCTAGTTCCAGCGCTAGTAGCTTGACTGGTAGAGACTTATGAACTAAAATGCTGACCCCTCTAGAGTAATTGGTGTAAGTGGAGTGATATTGATGCCCCACCCAGGGCCGTCTAAGGTTCAGGGGCTTACTGCCTGTCAAATGAGTTTCTTGTAATGTACATATTTGGGGATGATAGGTTTTGAAATACTAAGGACCATTTTACATAAGAGTTCAAGCCCCTAGTGTTCCATGAGACAATAGTGCAATCAGCTACAATCATATATTAGTACATTTTCAAGCCATGGGTCTCCACCCAAAATAAGATGCAAGGCTCGGATCACCACACAGATCAGACTGTGGCATCTCAAACGTCTAGTGACATATATGTTTACATCGCTTGTGAAAAAACAACATAGGAACCAAACATAACAAAAAAAACGTGTGCAAAACGGCATCCGCAGTCCAACAGTTAGAACTTACATCTAGTCTCTTGCTAGAGACCAGATTAATAAAAAAGCAGGTGCAGGCTCCCGGCAGCCGGCGGGGGTACAAACTTAACATGAACGTTGCAAAGTTAAACCAAATGCTTTGGCCATTCCAAAGAATATAAAACAGAGTGGCAGTGGACAGTGTAGGTCAGGGGGCCCTGTTTGGCCCAATGTATAAGAGAGACACGTCTGTAAGGCCACTTATGGTTATGGCAGTTAAAGGCCAGATTCCCAGCCATATGGATAAGGGCGGATTCCCAACCGTATGGATAATGGTAACTAAGTATCTGTTTTCCATTCGAAGTCAATAATGGGCCTGGGTCCAGAATGTGCAAAGGGGGGAGGGGGGTGGGAGAAGTAGGATACAGTCCTGAAGCCACCTTTGCAGTAGTGAGGCCTCAAAAAACCTTCTCGAGGCCTAGTTGTTTGACCCTCAAGAGTTCAGAAGTAAAAAAACACAACATGTGAAGGATGTTAAAATCCATTAGGAAGACCCAGCCCAACAGGTAGGAAAAGGCACGGTACAGGAAAAACAGTAGAAATATCAGTCCGCTTAAGTGGACGGTCAAGTAGGTTACTTATCTGGGCGGGAGTGTGTCGATCCAGGCGGAGGCCTCTTCCGGGGATACAAAAAAATGCACAGACTCCCCGTCTTCCACCCTCAGCCTGGCCGGAAACAGCATACTGTATTCAATATGATGAGAGTGAAGCCTCGCTCTAACGGCGTCAAATGATTTCCTTTGCTTTTGGGTTTCCAGCGAGTAATCCAGAAAAATTAGAAGCTTAGCATTTTCGAAGCGGAGTTTGCCTTGGGCTCTGGCCTCTCTCATCACAATATCTCTGTCCCGAAAATAAAGAAGCTTGAAGATGAAGGTACGGGGCGGTGCCCCCTGGGGCCCCCTGGTGGTGGGTATGCGGTGGCCCTTTCCACAGTAAAGAATGGGGAAAAATGTGCTGTAGGGAGTAGTTGTTGTAATAAACGTTCCGTGAGGGCCGAATTCGTACCCTCTGCCCCCTCAGGGAGTCCCAATATGCGCAAGTTATTTCTTCTGTTGCGATTCTCTGCATCTTCTGCGCGGGACTCGAGCGTCTTTACCCTGGCTTTAAGTGCTTTAATGTCGGCCCCATGGTCACGCACCGTATCCTCCGCCTGGGAGACCCATTGCTCCACCTCAGATACTCTTCCCCGAAAGGCATCAAAATCCTTCCTAATAAATTCCACATTTGCCTGTATATGGTCCACCTTACCTGTCAAAGTGGTTATGGCCTGTAGAACTGCTTTAAAATCGGCCGCCGTGGCAGGCAGCCTGTCAGGGTCTTTGGCCTGGTTCTCCATCCTGGCAGGAGTTTTAGGCAAGGCCCCGGCTGCAGCCTTGTCTGTGATGTCGGGCTTTGTGGCCTTTTTCTGGGATCTGGACTGACTCTTTCTTGTTTGCATACCCCAGGGAAGGCACCAGGAGTAGAGAGGGACAGGGGGAGCCCTCCAGAACCTCCGTTGGCGACTTCCGGACCGGAACCGCGCCGGCCATACAAGGCCGCGGGCAGGATTTTCTAGGCGAGGCCACGGCTTCGGCCTAGTCCGCGAAGTGCGGCCCAGTCGCCTGTTTTGAGGATTTCTGCCGGCCGATTCGTCCCAAATTGGTCCCAGATGATCTCCCTACCAGGAGGGACCTAGTGTGGGCAATATTGTGGGGTCTGCACCCTGTAAATCAGGATAAAATCATCCGATCTTAGGGAGCTCAGACAAGCACTCCCTCTGCCATCCAGGAATTATGGGTTTAGGTTAAGTGTTAGATTTAAAGAGACCCTGTTGCCACCCCTTGCATATCATGTACCGCCTATGACGGATGCCGGTACTCAGGCTGAGTAGATCTGCCGTTACTGCTGCTTAGCTTCAGAGACCCTGTAACCAAGTGATTATATGCTCCCAGCCCAGCCAGTCACTAGCCATAACTCATTGTAGGGTAGTAAGAAACATAAGACTTTTATTGAAGAACTGACACAAGTATATACCCCTGGGGACAATCCTTCCTCGTTTGCATAGAGACATAGGGTGGGGTAAACTGTACATCCAATAACATGAGGCACAGGTACATTCAAAAATTTTAACAAATCTTATAAACAAAAACTGGGCACACAGCCAACTTTTTCAGTGGGAAGGACACTTGAGGAAACTTTCCCCTTTCTTACTCTACCTCTGGTTTGTGCTTGGAACATGCATAATACAAACAGTATTATGGGTGGTGTAGCGTTATTGACCGGCATTAACCCCATTGGCCCGGCTGGAATAAGAGTGGCTGCCCAGTACCAGAGGGAGGAGGCTGAGGCAGACCTCCTATCACAATTTGGATTAGCGGCAAGAATGGGAAGTGTCATTATAATGAGGGATTTTAATTATCCAGACATAGACTGGCTGGACGGAACCGCGCATTCATCCAAGGCTCGCCAGTTCCTAAATGTCTTGCAGGACAATTTCATGGGTCAGATGGTAAATGCAACTAGAAACAAAGCGTTATTAGACCTACTGATTACCAACAATACAGACCTAATCACGGATGTGGGAATACGGGGCAATTTAGGAAACAGCTATCACAGGTCAATTAGTTTTAGTTTTTGAACTCCAGCCCCAAAACTTCCTGTCCAATCGGGCGAAGGTAGCCTATATTATATCCCTCCTGTCTGGCGAGGCGTTAGCCTGGGCTGCCCCTCTGTGGGAACTGAATGATCCAGTGGTTTCTAGCCTGTCTGACTTTTTTGGAATATCTTTGAGGAACCGTGTTGTGTCTCTTCAGCGGCCAGCGCCCTTTTACGTCTCTGTCAAGAGTCCGCTTCTGTGGGACAGTACGCTCTTAATTTTCGTACTTTGACTGTTGAGCTGAACTGGAATAATGGGGCCTTAGTTGCAACCCTTTTATATGGCTTCTGACAGAGTGAAGGATGAATTAGCAGGAAGAACCATCCCTGCTGATCTGGACGGTGTCATCTCCTTGTGTAACCAGATCGATATTCGCTTTCAGGAGAGGACCCTAGAAAAAACAGGACATTCAAATCTAAGGGGTCAAGCAACTGGACAGTCAGGCCTGTGGGGAATATTTCTGTATAAAAGCATACAGTATAGGTCTCTGAAGGCTTGTTGGGGTGATATTTCAGATGACCCTGTGATTAATTGAATCCCGATGGAGAATATGTGTAAGGTCAAAGGTGATTGGATCCCGATGGAGGATATGTGTAAGGAAACAAGCCCCCAAAAATGGTCTAGATAGTCTATACATACATTCCATGACAAATAAAGAACAGTTCTTGATATAAAAGATTCTCTCAAGCATTGTCTTCATCATGGACACATATGTGATCGATGACCATTTTTGGGGAGCTTCTGTCCTCACACATACCAGAAGAGTGGAGGTTGCTAAAGCCACAAAGGGGAGAACAACTCCATATTAATGCCAATGGTATTAGAATGAGACGTCCAACAGGCTCATATAGTTGTGATGGTCAGGTATCCACAAACTTGCCATGATCTAGTGCATTTGTGTAATGATAGCTTTACTCTATTTTGCTTACACCAGTGAGTTTTGTTCCAGAATCTGAAGAAAACATTAGGTTTTCCAAGTTTGTCTTGTTTACATCATAGAAAGTAGTAAATATGACTTTTACTGTCAGAACGCCCTGTAATCTGTGACATCAGCAGTTCTTTCCAAGAGGAAAATAACAGGTAAGCCCTAACACATTGAGTCCAGCACTGCTGTAGATGAACTGTGTTTGTTATTTTACAGGTGCTGGTATGTGAAGATTCTGGTGATCAGGAAAGTAAACATCAGGGAATAATTTACTTGTGTCCGGCAGCCAAATACAGCTAAAAAACAATGTTCTAGTGATGACGTTACAGAATGATTTGGAGGGAGAGTTCAAAGTAAAGGCAAATTGTTGTTTTCACCTAGTCATCCATTGAGAACATACTGTATTGTTTAATAAAAATCACTATTCCCTCGATGACGATTTTATCTAGTTGATACATAGTACAACATTAGTCTTATATCTCCCTGATTTTAGTTTTCCTACCGTTCTGATAAGACTTATTTGTCCGAGTTATCCCATATGAAAATATTTAAAGCATAAGTTCATCTTTGGGAACACTTTACATAATAAAAAAAATCCCAAGCTTATATTGGTTGGTTTACGCAAAAGTTATTACGTCTTAAAACTATGGGATACTTTTATGGCATTTTTATTTATTTTTTTACTAGTAATGGCGACGATCAGCGATTTTTAGCGGGACTGTGACATTTCAGCGGATAAATTGGACACTAAGTGACACTTTTTGGAGACCAGTGACACTAATACAATGATCAGTGCTAAAAAAAATTCACTGTCACTGTACTAATGACACTGGCAGGGAAGGAGTTAACATCATTACTTTGACAGGCTCAGGCTGTCACTGAAACCGGCCCACTACGCCATTGGCCCATCGGGAAACTCCCAGTAGTCCCGATGGCCAGTACATGCCTGATGGAGAAAGATCTGGGGGTCCTAGTAGAAAACAGATTGAGCAAAAGCATGCAATGTCAAGCTGCAGCTACCAAAGCCGGCAGAATATTAGCATGCATAAAAAAGGGGATATACTCCAGAGATAAAACGATAAACCTACCACTTTATAAAACTCTGGTTAGACCACATCTGGAGTACTCCGTCCAGTTCTGGTCACCAGTCCTCAGAAGGGATGTGCTAGAACTGGAGAGAGTCAAAATAAAATTAATAAGGGGGCTGGAGGACCTCAATTACGAGGATTGACTGCAAGCACTAAACTTATGCTCGTTGGAGAAACGCTTGAGAGGAGATATGATAGCTATTTACAAATACCTCAATGGCGTTCCCAGCATAGGAAACAAACTATTCAGTCTCAAGGAGTGTAAGAGGAAACGGGGGCCACACAATGAGATTGGAGGAAAAGTGGTTTAACCTTAAACTGCGCAGGGGGTTCTGCACTGTCAGGGCCATAAGGATGTGAAACTCTTCCACAATTGGTGGTGGCAGCGGGGAGTATGGATATTTTTCAGAGACTCTTGGATGAACATCTTAAATATCACAACATACAGAGATATATGAAATAATCCCAGTGGGGGTTCCCACAGTTAGCTGCGAGTAGGCAGCCCCATTGAAAGCAATCAGAGGCTGCCAGCTCTAACTGCTAATTTTTCCCACAATTCGGCCTACGTCCAGTGCCGATCACTTGCATGCAATCTCTGCGTGCGCAATTACATGCAAGTGGGCACAATTAGCTGCAAGAGACAGCCTCCCATAGCTTTCAATGGGGCTGCCTACTTGCAGCTAAACACGGAAACCCTCTCTGGGGTGCTCATAGCTGTTTACAGACAGAGTGCATTCGCAGTTGTGAATGCATCCTTATATGGCAAAACCGCAAACCTAGACTCTCAAAGCACATTATGTTCCATACCAAAGAGAGACCCAGGTATCCTGAATTAAGACACTACCAGGCTGCTCAATTTACAAAATATTATGCTAATTGCCACTTTGGGTTGTGTTGGAGGAGGTTGATTGCAATCCACTGGTTACATTAGCAGGACAGGACCTCCCTTTCTAATCCTATTACCTGACACTCCCTGCGGATTTGGAATGATAGGTATTAGGGAGGCCTACTCTCTCCACACCTGCCCTTTTATCAATTATTCACAATCCCTCATTCATTCCAAGATAGGAATTACCTAGCACCTATAGTCACTGGATTGACTCAAAAGTAACCTGTTTCTACACCTTTTTCTACTTGAAGCCTTTCCCTGCTCTCCAAAAAAACCTTACCTAATTCCCAGCTGTTCCGCTATTTGCAGGTCAAGTATTGTGTTTAATAATGATGTTCATTTGCGAGACAAAAGATTATCCCTCACTCCTTTTGAATTCAAATGCACAGATGATCCACGCTCCCCAGGATTTCCCTCATATGTTGTCACTCTTACATCCAAATATACTCTCGACCGTCTAAAATACATAAGCAAATGGGAACAAGATCTAAATATGAAACTAGACCACGGTGAGTAGATCAAAATCTGGGATACCACCAAGTCATGCTCATGGAATGTGTTAGTGCCTTAAAGGGGTTGTAAACCTTTGTGTTTTTTCACCTTAATGCATCCTATGCATTAAGGTGAAAAAACATCTGGCAGTGACCGACCTGCTGGGGACGCGCTGTCTCTCTGCCCAGGGTTCTCAGCTCTTGATTGAATAGATTGATAGCAGCGCAGCCATTGGCTCCCGCTGCTGTCAATCAAATCCAATGACATGGGCACCGGGGGGCGGGGACCAAGTTATACATTCGGCAGG
The DNA here is from genome assembly GCF_042186555.1 of Aquarana catesbeiana. Classification (NCBI taxonomy): domain Eukaryota; kingdom Metazoa; phylum Chordata; class Amphibia; order Anura; family Ranidae; genus Aquarana; species Aquarana catesbeiana. Next base: position 291,203,111 of record NC_133332.1, read on the forward strand.
TATGGACACCTAATGCTGGACTCGGGAGCGCACCCACAAGGTAACCCCCCGGGAAATCGCTTCTCCGAGGGGGTTATCTGATGTGAGGAGGAGCCGCGAGAGCCACCGGGGGACCCCAGAGGAGCAGGTTCGGGCCACTCTGTGCAAAACGAGCTGCACAGTGGAGGTAAGTATGATATGTTTGTTATTTTAAACAAAAAAAAAAAGAGCCTTTACAATTACTTTAAGCCTAGTACAGACGGGTCGAATGTTGAGCGGCATTAGCCGGTTCAATAGACACCGGCCGACGTTTGGCCAGCTTCTTTCGAAGGGGCATGACCGAAAAAGGTCTGCTGACTGGATCCCGATCAGTGCTCTCAGCAAATAATTTGAGAGCGCTGACCGGAGTGTATAGTGGGGGGGCTGTTCCCCTGTCAGAACACAATAGAACAGCTGGGGAGATCGCTGTATCTGAAGTGAGTTTTTGTGACGTGAACTATAAGCAAAAATACATCCAGAACGCATCCAGGGTGCGCTTTTATGGTGTGAACTGGCCCTAATACCTTACTGATTCGTTTAAAAAAAATTGCATCCTAGGACATTAATGTTGACATCCTTGACTATAAGATATAACCACTACCATTGTTATTGTCCATGCATAACCTTATGATGCCTGTCTATGCAACCTTTGTACTGTGTTTTACCTGAAAATTTCTAATAAAGAAGTTTGAACAAGAAAGTACATAACTTCAGCTTGTTCAATTAACGACTTCAGCCCCGGAAGGTTTCACCCCGTTCCTGACCAGAGCATTTTTTGCAATTTGCCACTGCGCTATTTTAACTGACAATTGCGCGGTCATGCGATGTTGTACCCAAACAAAATTTATGTCCTTTTTTTTTCCCACAAAAAGAGCTTTCTTTTGGTGGTATTTGATCACCTCTGCAGGTTTTTATTTTTTGTGCTATAAAGAAAGAAGACTGACAATTTAAAAAAAAAAAATTACTTTCTGTTATAAAACATATCCAATAAAAAAAATGTAAAAATCTAATTTCTTCACTAATTTAGACTAATATGTATTCTGCTACATCTTTTTGGAAAAAAATCCCAATAAGCGTATCTTGACTTGTTTACGCAAAAGTTATCGCGTCTACAAACTATGGGATATTTTTATGGAATTTTTATTTTTACCAGTAATGGTGGTAATCAGCGATTTTTAGCAGGACTGCGACATTGCAGTGGACAAATCGGATACTAAGTGACACTTTTTGGGGACCAGTGCCACTAATACAGTGAGCAGTGTTAAAAAAAAGGAATTGGCTGTACTAATGACACTGGCACAGAAGGGGTTAACATCAGGGACAATCAAAGGGTTAAGTGTGCGCCTAGGGAGTGCTTTCTAACTGTGTGGGGTGGCTTAACTGGAGGAAGACAGAGATCCGTGTTTCTGATTAGCAGAAACACAAGATCTCCATCTTCCTCTCTGACAGAACGGCCGTCTGCCTGGTTTACATAGGTAGACCAGTGTTATGCCTTTCCTGTCAACGATCGGCAGGTCCCGGTGGACATCGGGTCAGCCGGACCTGCTGATTGGCGCCCCAGACCCGGAAGAAGCCTAAATGTACAGGTACCTTGTTTTGCGCAGCCAGGCCGCCCTGCCGCAGTAGATGAGCTGTGGGCAGTCCTGAACTGGTTAAGCTTTGACAAAAAAACTGGAAGCTGATTGGCTACCATGCAGAGCTGCACCAGGTTTTACACACATTTAAATTTTAGTAAATCAAGCCCTTTGTCTCCCAATTGTGCTCTTACATTGTTACCCTGTCACACAGGCTTCTGGCCATTTTTAAATTATATGCAGGCATGGTCCACTGTTATCACCTTTACCCCTGGGAGGCAGATGAGGATCCCCAGGCGGTTCGGTGGGCAAGCAGCCTATACTTCAGGGCAGAATTCTTGTGGGGTGGAAGAAATTGGGCACCAGTCACTTTAGACACTTTATCAGAGTTAATTAGGCATAAATTAATCTTAGGGAGTGAGCTTAGGGCACAGGATACCTTATATAGTCAAGGCGTCTTCACTAGCCACAGTCAATACAGAAATAGGAACATTTAAAAATGAAATATACCATTAATGTACTTCTGCTGCAGAAATGAAAAAGCTTTTTCTATATTCTAGGGCATGCTTTACCTTAGCCTGCAGTTTCTTCTAGAGAAAACGCCTCCATGACTTCTGGTATTCATCCTTTAGTGGCGGTTCACACCAGCACGCTCTGCAAGTTCGCATGTGATTCACCCTGCACTGCAAATCACATGCAATGTCCCTGCAATGCGATTTCAGCCATACAGGTTATATGGCTGATATCGCATTGCATTGGGACCAAACTCGCACAGGCCCCTTTTTTTGGTCCACACCAGAATCAGATCGCATTGGCTGTTCACACCTATGCGATCTGATTCATGTCCAAACTGTTAGTTTGCAGTTATATAGTTGTAAAAAAGTGGAAAAGCGAGTCTTCCTGGCAAAAAGGAAATGTGAGAACCCCCTGAAGAAGACCATAACCTTTGAGGTTGAAATGCATTTGGGCATTTCCACACATCGGATGGTGCAATTCCAAGTGTAATAATATATCACCCTTAATGTATAAACTTTCCTAGCCTAATTTGTCTCGCCTTGTATATACCAGAGCTCATATTTTAATTCATTTTTTATATACGTTTTGTGTCTAACCATTTTTTGACATAAAAAATCTGTGATTTTTACAAAATATTTGACTCCTATTTGCTGCTAAAAAGCGCTGTGGGGAACCTTCCACTTTTTTTCAAAGACTTTAATTGGGTGTGTAGCCCTCTCAGACTCTCACATATGTGTCGCTTTATGATATAGCAGTTACATAGTTAGTCAGGTTGAAAAAAAGACACAAGTCCATCTAGTTCAACCAAAAAAAAAAAAATACATTCACATATACACAATCCTATACCCACAGTTGATCCAGAGGAAGGCGAAAAACCCCAGAAAAGCATGCTCCAATTTGCTATAGCAGGGGAAAAAATTTCTTCCTGATCCCCCGAGAGGCAATCGGATTTTCCCTGGATCAACTGTACCTATAAATGTCAGTACCCAGTTATATTATGTACATTTAGGAAAGAATCCAGGCCTTTCTTATCCACTTGCCGCCCGCCATATAGCAGAATGACAGCGGCAAAGTGGTTTCAATAACCTGACTGGGCGTCATGTGACGTCTGCAGGATATTGAGCCGCTGCGCAACCCCAGGGGCGCACATCGTGGCGATCGTTGTTGCGGGGTGTCAGTCTGACACCCCGCAACACCGATCTAGGTAAAGAGTCTCTGGCGGAGACTCTTTACCACGTGATCAGCCGTGTCCAATCACGGCTGATCACGATGTAAAAAGGAAGAGCCGGTGATCGGCTTTTCCTCACTCACATCTGACAGAGGCAAGTAGAGGAGAGCCGATCGGCTGCTCTCCTGACAGGGGGGTCTGTGCTGATTGTTTATCAGCACAGCCCCCCCTCGGATCCTACCCAGGACCACCAGGGAAGCCGCCCAGGACCACCAGGGAAATCAGCCACACTGGACCACCAGGTATGCCCTCTAGACCCCCAGGGAAATACTAATCAGTGCAAAGGCAGCTGCCAATCAATGCCCAGGCAGCTGCCAATCAGTGCCCACTCCAATGCCTACCACTGCCAGTGCCACCAGGGATACCTATCAGTGCCGCGTATCAGTGCCCATCAGTGCCATGTATCAGTGCCCATCAGTGCCGCCTATCAGTGCCCAGCAGTGCCGCCTATCAGTGCCCAGCAGTGCCACCCATAAGAACCCATCTTTGCAGCCTTTCAGTGCCCATCAGTGTCGCCTATCAGTGCCCACCAGTGCCACCCAGTGCCACCCATGAGTGCCCATCAGTGCCGCCTATCAATGCCCATCAGTGCTGCATATCAGTGCCACCCATCAGTGCCGCCTACCAGTGCCCATCAGTGCCGCATATCACTGCCCATCGTCAGTGCCCATCAGTGCCCGCTCATTGGTGCCACCTCATCGCTGCCGCCTTATCAGTGCCTGTCCGTGCCACCTTATCAGTGCCCATCAGTGAAAGAGAAAACTTACTTATTTACAAAATTTTTAAACAGAAACAAAAGCAAAAAACTTTTATTTTTTTCAAAATTTTCGGTCTTTTTTTATTTGTTTCGCAAAAAATAAAAACCGCCTAAAGGAATCTTTATTTGTGGGAACAAAATGATAAAAATTTAGTTTGGGTACAGTGTAGCATGACCGCGCAATTGTCATTCAAACTGCGACAGCACTGAAAGCTGAAAATTGGTCTGGGCAGGAAGGTGTCTAAGTGCCCTGTATTGAAGTGGTTAAAGCAATCTACTGAGCTGGCCAGAAACAACTCTGGAGAGATTCTATTCCACATTTTCACAGCTCTTATGCCCTGTACACACGGTCGGACATTGATAGGACATTCCGACAACAAAATCCATGGATTTTTTCCAACGAATGTTGGCTCAAACTTGTCTTGCATACACATGGTCACACAAAGTTGTCGTAAAATGCGATCGTTCTAAACACGGTGATGGAAAACACGTATGTCGGGACTATAAACGGGGCAGTAGCCAATAGCTTTCGTCTCTTAATTTATTCTGAGCATGCGTGGCACTTTGTGCGTCGGATTTGTGTACACACAATCGGAATTTCCGACAACGAAAGAGAATAAAGAAAACAAAAGGGGAGGGGGAAAAGAAAGTGTACAGTGTCTAGGATGTAAATATGGCACAATACTCTTTATTTAAAATTATTTTAATTTTAAGGCGACCATTAGTATTGCGGTCGCTGCCCTACCCGTTCACCGACCCTACCCGGTCTCCGGGAAGCATCTAGTTCTGGGCACCTAAAACAACAGTTGACACTTTATACAGACAATCTGTTAAATAGCTTGTCCGAGGATGCATAATGAAGCCAGATATACCACAATTTGAGGCGTTTATCTCAAGCGTCACCTTCTCTAGCCTGCCTCTCCTCCATGAGCATGGCGTTGTTGAGCATATCAATCCACTTATAAAGGGGGGGGGGGACCTCCGATTTTGAGAACGTAATTATTAGTTGGCATGCAGCGTACATGAAAAATCGGAGAAGGTTCATTTTATGAGATTTGTCAGGACCCGGTAGGATGGATAAGAAGGCCACTTTAGGAGAGGGGATGAGGGAAACATTGTACGTTTCATTGTAGATTTCAAATATCCGCTCCCAGAAAGGGCAAACTCTACCACACTCCCAGTAAACATGGAGGTAGGTTCCTCTTCCTCTGTGACATCTTTAGCAAGTGTCAGGAGTGGTGGGGAAAATTCTGTTAATAGTGACTGGATCGCTATATCACCTAGAGCAGGCATGTCCAAAGTCCGGCCCGCGGGCCAATCGCGGCCCGCGTTCCGGTTTCAAGCGGCCCTCCTGGTAATTTGGACATGTATATCTTTTGTGGCCCCAATGAATCCCCGAGCACCGGGGGCCACAAAAGATATACATGCTGGCTGCCTTGGAGGGGACAGGGAGGGGGCGGGACGAGTGCCGTACATACAGGTGAATTTCCTGTTTGCACGGAGGCCTCTATAATAGGAAGTCCCGTCTCCTGTGCTGCCATTGGATGACTGTTCTGTCCATCATAGGAGGCGGGACTTTGCATTAAAGAGGCCGCTTAGAAAACAGATTCTCCTGTATGTAATCTGTTGGCACTCGTCCCGCCCCTTCCCTGTCCCCTCTGAGGTTGCAGATGGGCATCAATCAGGCTGCACTGATGCAAATGGAGAGTCTGCATTCCTGGTAATGGGGGTGCTGCATTCATGGCAATGTTAAGGCTGCATTCATGGCAACTATGGGGCTGCATTCATGGCAACGATGGGGCTGCATTCATGGCAATAGTGGGGCTGCATTCATGGCAATGGTGGGGCTGCATTCAGGGCAACGGTGGGGCTGCATTCAGGGCAACGGTGGGGCTGCATTCACGGCAACGGTGGGGCTGCATTCACAGCAACGGTGGGGCTGCATTCACGGCAACGGTGGGGCTGCATGCACGGCAACGGTGGGGCTGCATTCACGGCAACGGTGGGGCTGCATTCACGGCAACGGTGGGGCTGCATTCACGGCAACGGTGGGGCTGCATGCACGGCAACGGTGGGTCTGCATTCACGGCAACGGTGGGTATGCATTCATGGCAATGGCGGGGCTGCATTCACGGCAAAGGTGGGGCTGCATTCACGGCAACAGTGGGGCTGCATTCACGGCAACGGTGGGTCTGCATTCACGGCAATGGTGGGTCTGCATTCATGGCAACGGTGGGTCTGCATTCATGGCAATGGTGGGTATGCATTCATGTCAACGGTGGGTCTGCATTCATGGCAATGGTGGGGCTGCAGATGGGCACTAATTAGGCTGCATTCGTGGGCACTGACCCTTAATTTGCTTCACATTTCTTCATTCAAAATTTATTTTTTTTCCTGAAACTTCCCTCTTAAAGTGAAGGTGCGTGTTATATGCTGATAAATACGGTATAGCCAAATAACACACCCGAGCTCATCTCTTCACCACACACAGCACCAAGGCAAGAGAATTCTTTTTGGGCAGTGTATTAGTACTCGGGCGAACACACTTAGACCGAATTTTAATGGTTCAAAACATGTCAGGCAAAATGGTCAGCCCTCCCTCATGTTCACTTCATCAAATCTGGCCCTCTTTCAAAAAAAGTTTGGACACCTTTGACCTAGAGAGTAGTTTGTAGTTCTTCTCCTAGGTGAAACTGGATATAGATGATCCAGTGGGTAAATAGAAATGAAGTTTTCCAGTCTCCAGGAGAAATCTCAGTCTCCAAGTATATGTCCAGACATGTGTAGGATGTTGAAGAATTTCCTTAAGGACATCATAGTTAACCAGTCAGTCGTAGGGGAGTGATGTCCCAATTGGGGTCCGAAACGGCCCGTCGTATTATGAACAAATAAACACGATGTAGGCCATGATGTTCTCTTGTAGAAACCATACTGCCCTGAAGTGTCACATTCAGGAAGGGAAGGGTTATCAAAAAATGGGGTTAATGCAAAGGTGACCTGTCAACAGTACCATAAAATTAACACCACCAGGCTCAGGGGGAAGAGCATGGGCATGGTGCGGAATTTCGCACGCCCGACGTAACGTGTTAGGGCGTGATTACGCGGCTCTCTTGTCAATCACGGTGTGTGTCAACCCGGGTCTCATCGCGGCCAGCCATCCCAGGAAGCAGTGCGAGGACATACGCTGTGTTGTACACGCTAATGGATACACGCTTCTTTTATAGTTCTTCCTGTAAGCATATATTGTTTGTGGGGGATATTTTTAAATAAAATTACAGTATTACGCTAATGTGGAGTGTTCCTTTGTTTTGGATGACGCACTTCTGAGCCACTTTATGAGGAATCTTTATGATCCACGGACAGGTTTCTATCAAAGATTGTGTGAAGATATCAGGCTGATTGACTCATTTTTGTGGTGAGTGCATTACCAAAGGGGATATTTGTGCACGTGGTGTATCGGTGACAGTATTCAGGAACTTAGTGATTTCTCGTAAGATTCTGTTGGGATACGGATCACCCCACATACTTCATGGACTATTCTATGGACTATATTTTTTTACTTACTGACTAATGTTTGTGTATAATTTATCGTTCATTGAATATCAATTACTGCACTGAATATTTTTGGGTATTTTTAAGCGCTGTTAATGCTGGGATTGTATTCATATTTTCCTTGCATATCTTCACACACACACACACATATACATATATATATATATATATATATATATATATATATATATATATATATATATATATTAGGGCTGGGGAAGTTAAAGATTAATTCCTCGATTAATCATTAATTTTTTGATCGATCAAAATTCTTTTGATCGGTACTCACCTCTCAGCCGGCTTCCGGGAGTTCCGTCGGAGATCCGGTGACGTCACGGACATCAATGTCACCGGACTCCTCCCCCCTTCCCCAAGTGCCTCCGTCTGCTAACGAAGGGAAGGGGGGAGGAGCCCAGTGACGGTGATGTTCGTGACGTCACCGGACAGCCTGGACAGTGATGGTAAATATGGATGTGGTTAACTGGGATCATTCAGTGAATGATCTGAGTGTAGGCAAATTTGATAACCTCCGCTTTTAACATTGTTGTCCTTAGAGGCTGATAAGCTGTGATATTTTTGCCGTGTGGATCGGCTTCTGCTGTTGCCATGACGGTGGCGCTTGCTACAGTTTGAATTTAAAACGTATTTGTGTGAACTGTGAAGTTAAGTCATGGATTGTGGAAACTAACTAGTGTCGGGTGATTGTATATAGTGTATACCACATTTACCACTGACTAATGCAGAGTTGCAAAGCAAGGAGATCAGCTAAAAGTAGTTGGATCTGTATGTGCGTTATAATTAATCGAAATTAGTTGATTAATCGATTTAAACAAAAATTGATTAATCGAACACTAAAATTTTAATCAGTAACAGCCCTAATATATATATATATATCAATGAGGTAAAAGATAGGCACTTGCAACAGAGGGTCCTCAGCAAGTAAGGTGAAAGGTGTCTGCATGCATTGTCTCTAGATTGATGGATAACAAGAAAGGTTTGGCATCTGCCTGCTCACCAATCCTGAGAGTGCCCCCTTCCAAGGAGACAGATGCCTGACGGCAAGACTGGACAGGTGCAGTGAGATGGATGGTGGAGGTCTCAGGGCAATGATGCACAGATGCAATCCTGATGCAGTGATCTGTGTCACAGGCGTGCAGATCCGCTGAGCTGAGTGTCTGTGGTCAGCTAGGCTGCAATGAAGAAACACAGCCCAAACTGTCCTGCACAAAGTCCCGTGCTCCAAGAGAGCGAGCCTGCCACTCTCAGTTTAATATATCTTCTCTCCCAGCATTCTCTTTCCATCACCAGCCTTCTGGTATGTGTTGTCTGATCAGCACTCAATGTATATTGACAGAGGGACTACAGGTCCCAAGATCCTCTGCTATCCAGTAAAAGTTGCTCTGGCTCTGCACACAGGAAGTGATGTAGTTATCCTAATGCTGGTCACTAGAGGGAAAGGCTTTATCCAAGATACCGATACCACTTGTAAGTGTCCCTAAAGTTTACCATTTCATAGCTGGTACCTGGCTCTATCTATCTATCTATCTATCTATCTATCTATCTATCTATCTATCTATCTATCTATCTATCTATCTATCTATCTATCTATCTATCTATCTATTATATTTACACCCTATATATAGGGTTCAATATTGAGTTGCCCACTAGGATTGGCACCTCATCCCTTTTAAACCCAAACACATATTAATTACATAGGTTCTGTGGCTGATTAAGGTGGTAATTAAACTCACTTGGTGTCTTCTCTGCATTAAATTACCCTCAGAACTAGGGTTGTCCCGATACCGATACTAGTATCGGTACCGATACCGAGCATTTGCGCAAGGTCTTGTACTCACGCAAATGCCCCGAAGCTTGATCCGATACTTGGTCAGTCAGGGATGATCGGTGCGGCGGTGGGGGGGAGTTACAAGCACCGATCTTCCTGTATAGATTTCAATGTAGCAGCTGACAGCCGCTTCTGCTCCTCTCTACCATCCCTCCCACTGCGGCTTTCAGCTGCTATATTGAAATCTATACAGGGAGAACAGAGCTTGAAAATCCCCCACCGCTGCACCGATCACCCCTGACTGTCCATGTGTCCTCCTCCGGCCCCCCCGCTCCACTCCCCCCTCCGTGCTCCTGTCCCCCTTCCGTGCTCTGCTCCCCCTCCATGCTTCCTTCCCTTCTGTCATTTACCGCCTCCTTCCTTTTCCGAATGAACAGAGTTGGTGATCATTGACTCTGTCCATTCATCATAACTGAGCATCATAAACTGTGTTTACGATGCTTCAGTTTATGAATTTAGAGGAGCCCCTGTCTCCTCTCCATTCATCTCCAGTGCAGCTGAGGCTACAGAGAAAGGGACTGGGGAAAATGTCTGCTCAGTCCCTTTCCCTGTCTCAAAGGGGAGATGCCAGGCATCTGTTTAGACCCCTGATATCTCACCAAAGCCCCCCAAAAGCCCCCTGATAAAAAAAAAAGTGTAATAATTATATTAAAAAGGTTAAATAATTAAAAAAAAAAAAAAAAAAAACACTGACACCCCCCCCCCCCCCCCCCCACCCACAAAAAAAGAAAGCATTGTAAAAAATATATATATATATATAAAAAATTAAATTGTAAAAAAATAAATCTACTGACACAGTCCACGCGTCATCAGTGTTGTATATTAGTGCCACTGTCACATGTCATTAAAGTATCAGGAATCAGTATCGGCGAGTACTCGAAAAAAAAGTATTGGTACTTGTACTTGGTCTTAAAGTGATATTGGGACAACCCTACTCAGAACTTGTGTAATTCATACGTGTGCGGGATTAAAGGGATGAGGTGGCCAGGCCCACCCCTTGCAGCTGTAACAGCTTCAACTCATCTGGGAAGGCTGTCCACAAGGTTTAGCAGTGTGTCTATGGGAATATTTGACCATTCTGCCAGAAACGCATTTGTGAGGTCAAGGCACTCATGTAGACTAAAAGGCCTGGCTCACAGTCTCCCCTCTAATTCATTCCAAAGGTGTTCTTCTGGGTTGAGGTCAGGGCTCAGGCAAGTTCCTCCACCCCCAAACTCGCTCATCCATATCTTTATGGACCTTGCTTTGTGCACTGGTCCAAATCATTTGATGGAGGGGGATTATGGTGTGGGGTTGTTTTTCAGGGGGTTGGGCTTGGCCCCTTAGTTCCAGTGAAGGGAACTATTAAGGCATCAGCATACCCAACTTTGTGGGAACTGTTTGGGGATGGCCCCTTCCTGTTCCAACATCACTACACACCAGTGTAATACTTCTCTTCTTGAGGGGTAAATCCTTCTAGTTTTGCTATTTCTGGGTAGCAAGAGTTGTTTTATAATGGTGTAAAAATGGTATATTTCTAGAGTTGCCACCTCATCCCTTTAAACCCGAACACCTTCCACGGGTTCTGAGGCTAATTAAATGCAGATAAGGCACCAAGTGAGTTTATTTACCACCTTAATCAGCCACAGAACCTGTGTAATTAATATGTGTTCGGGTTTAAAGGGATGAAGCGGCAACCATATACATAGTTGCCAACAGTCCCGATTTTCCCGGGACAATCCCAATTTTGGGACCCTCCTCACAATCATAGGGCGTCTGCATTGATGGAGGGGGGTCTGCATTGATGGAGGGGGGTCTGCACTGAGGGGGTCTGCATTGATGGAGGGGGTCTGCACTGAGGGGGTCTGCATTGATGGAGGGGGGTCTGCATTGATGGAGGGGGGTCTGCACTGAGGGGGTCTGCATTGATGGAGGGGAGTCTGCACTGAGGGGGTCTGCATTGATGGAGGGGGGTCTGCACTGAGGGGGTCTGCATTGATGGAGGGGGGTCTGCACTGAGGGGGTCAGCATTGATGGAGGGTGGTCTGCACTGAGGGGGTCTGCATTGATGGAGGGGGTCTGCACTGATGGAGGGGGGTCTGCACTGATGGAGGGGGGTCTGCACTGAGGGTGACTGCACTGATGGAGGAGGGTCGGCATTGATGGAGGGGGGTCTGCACTGAGGAGGTCTGCACTGATGGAGGGGGGTCTGAACTGAGGGGGTCTGCACTGAGAGGGTCTGCACTGATGGAGGGGGGTCTGCACTGAAGGGGTCTGCACTGAGGGGGTCTGCACTGATGGAGGGGGGTCTGCACTGAGGGGGGTCTGCACTGAGGGGGTCTATACTGACTCTGCTGGGGGCACCTGATGCAAGGACAGACTCTGCTGGGGGCACCGGATGCAAGGACGGACTCTGCTGGGGACCCCTAATGCAAGGACGGACTCTGCTGGGGACCCCTAATGCAAGGAAGGACTCTGCTGGTGGCACCTGATGCAAGGATGGACTCTGCTGGTGGCAGGCGACGTGGCTAGTGACACGCTCAGGGATCCCACTGATTCGGCATTATGGTGAGTTGAATGAATACACATTTCTATTGTTGTGTAGGATCTGGGGCTGCTGTCCCTTCATTTCTCTCTCCCCCTTTCCCTCTCCATCCCTTATTCATCTCAGACTCTAACCACACCCCCTTTGAGCCACGCCCATTTAAGCCACGTCCACTATTTCACTTAAACCACGCCCGCTTTTCGCTGCAGCGCACTTCGCGCGCCGCCAATTTATTTTTTATTGCTAAGTCACGCCTACAAACGCATGTCCCGCCCCCTAATTATTATACGCTCAGCCTACAGCCAAAATACTGTCCCACATATTATTTTTGCAATGTTGGCAACTATGCGTATATATTCCTTGTGACAAACAGCCCCTGTAAGTTGTAGGTATATCTGCTGCATAGATTTTTTGCGGTTCATGAGGTAAATGGGTGACAGTGGAAGATTTGTAGCAGGATGCAGGAGGTTAATCACTGACCACACCTTGTTCCCCAGCTGGGGTATGATTTGCCTTTGCCTGTTTTAATGGGTGGTTGCTGGGAAGGGATGCAAGCAGGCTATGAGGTAACTGGTCTGAAGCAGACCCAATAAGGTCTATTTACTAGCCAGGAGGCTTAATAACCGATTTCTGCTGGACTTTTGTTTTGGATTGTGATGCTTACTCCTGCGAGGGAATGTTCTTGTTTTGCTGTAAACGCTGACCAATAAACATAGACAGGAAGCCCTTAGCCACTTGACCTCCGAAAGATTTACCCCCCTTCATGACCAGGCCATGTTTTGCGGTATGACACTGCTTTATTTATGTCCTCCCCCCACAAATAGAGCTTTCTTTTGGTGGTATTTGATAACTGCTGCGTTTTTTAATTTTTTTACGCTATAACCAAAAAAAAAAAAAAAACGTCAATTTTGAAAAAAATAAAATGTTTACTTTCTGCTATAAAACATGTCCAATAATGTAAAAAAAAAATAAAAATTTCTTCAGAAATTTAGGCCAAAATGTATTCTGCTACATGTTTTTGGTAAAAAAAAAAATCCCAATAAGCGTATATAGATTGGTTTGCGCAAAGGTTATAGCATCTACAAACTATGGGATATATATTGGAATTTTTTTTTTTTTTAATTTTACTAGTAATGGTGGCGATCAGCGACTGCAGGGCTGCAGTATTGCGGCAGACATTCGGACACTAATACAATGATCAGTGCTTAAAATATGCATTGTTACTGTACTAATGACACTGGCTGGGAAGGGGTTAAACATCTGGGGCAATCAAAGGGTTAAATGTGGGCCTAGCCCGTGTGTTGGTGTACTTTTACTAGGGGAAGTAGGTGATTTTTTTCCCCCTGCTTTGGAAAGAAAATCTATTACTTCCCCACTGACAGGACAGGGTTCTAACCTTGTTTACATAGGCAGAGCTCTGTCCTGAGTAAATTCATGACGATTGCCGGGTGCCGGTGTTCTGCCGAGAAAGTTCCGCTCGGCGTATAAGTTCCCCCCTCTACTGCGCCTGCGCAGTAGGTATCGGCGGAAATAGCCGAAGCAGAACAGCTGAAAATCAGCTGTACACGGCGCCTGTAAGAGGGCCCCTCGCGGGCTCGCTTCGCTCGCCACGCTTCGGGCACGGCCTCGCTGCGCTCGGCACTTTTAGATTCCCCCTCTAGGTCCACTTGGATGGTGGGGAAGGAACCTGGACCCAGAGCGCAGGCGCCGTGTACAGCTGATTGAAGCATTTGAGCTTCGGCTATCTCCGGCGGCTGAGAGTAGTATGTACTGCGCAGGCGCTGCGCCTGCGCAGTACAGGGGGGAACTTATCCGCCGAGGGAACATTCTCGGCAAGACACTGGCAGTAATCCATTGACTGGCACCCGCTAATCGACATCTGCTGTGTTTAATCACAGCACTCCCGGGTCGCTGGCGGCACGTGTCCCCCCCCCCCCCCACTCCACAGTGTCAGATCATGTACCTAGTACGTGATCTGGCGCAGCCGAGCCGCCTTGCCACGGTATATCTGTGTTTACATGGTCAGGAAGCAGTTGAACCTACTTGGAGCATAGAATGCCTCTCTGCAACCTCTCAGCTTGAAGCTGAACCCCACACCCTGTACACAAATAGAGGTTAAACCATCTGTCAGACTTTCTCCTGGCCCTAGCAGCCGGGGGCCCAGGCTTGTGGAGGGGGGGGGACATTTCCAGGGTAAGGAGGGAGAAAATCCTATCTGCCTGACCTTGGAGAGCCAGCTCATGGACCCTGGCCAGCAGAATGTCTGTGTCCATGGCAGAGGTACAGGGTCCACAGCAGCTCTTCCAACGACTCTTCCGAAAGACCCAGAATTCCCTGGGGCACACGATTTCCTGAGCTCAGGCCCATCCCATCCCAATGTCCCAACCAATCGTTCCACTTGTTACACACCTAGCCATGCCCCCATCAGTCAAGGCTCTCTTTCCCTAGGGGGCTCAAGAGGCCTTCATGAGACCAAGTGTCACTGCATCTCAGTAATGGTCAGCACAATCTTCCCTCTCTAGGACAAAGATGGGGGTTTTTCTGATAATGAAAAGCAATGAATAGTACAGTAGGCTGGCTCCAAAGAAATAACCCCTCCCCCCCCCCCCCCCCCATGGTGTGGTGATAAGGGGATGTTGCCCAGTTGTAGAATAACATCGCTGCTCCTCCATAGATAGTGCCTGTAAAGTGCTTTCACACTGGGGGATGGGAAAAAAAGTCCTGCAAGCAGGATCTTTGGGGTGGTGTGTACATGTATACAGCGCTCCTACACCGCCCCTGCCCATTGGAATGAATGGGCAGCGATTCTGAAGGGGCTAGCAGGGGTTAAAAGCGCCCGCTAGCGGCCGAAAAGCGCCGCCAAAAGGTCAGTAAAACGCAGCTAAAGCTATTCTATTTTTATACGCGTGTATAGGGTTTCCTAATACTTCTCTGGCTGTGTGCTTGTTCCAGGTAAATGTTGAGTGAGGCCAGCCATAGATGGAGCAATAATCGCATGTAAAATCTGACAAGCTGGTTGTACCCAAGTTAATCGATCAACTTGGGTACATTCAGCCTGCCCATACACGGTTCGAATCTCAGCCGGTTCCTGCTGAACCGTCTATGGCCGGCTTAAGTGGTATACCAAAATCAAGATGACAAGGACTGTACTAGTATTGGTAGCTCCCATAAAGCTCTTAGCAGTGAACACAGGTTCTTCTTATTAATCAGATGGTTACAGTTGTTATACTCTAACAGTTTTTACAGCTTAACCTGTATTACTGTAATGGGCATTCCACGTAAAAAGTGATTATTTGCTTCTAGGAGCCTGATGGGCTTCTCTTAGGCCCCTTTCACATGAACGGACAGTTCAGGTATGCCTGGCAGTTTTTTAGGTGGACCTGAATGGACCCTTCATGCAGGATCCGCTAAAATCAGACGTATGGCGATACATTCGCATCCGTCCTGGTGGATCGGATCGGATGAGATCTGATGAAAACGGACATGCTGTCCGTTTTCGTCCGATCCCTCCATAGGAATCGGCGGCGCTCTGACAGGCCCCTCCTCCCCGCTCAGTGAACAGAGACGGACCTGTCTTCCGCCGGCTCAGTGGAGATCAACGGAGAGATCTCCTGCTGAGCTGGCGGACTCTGCTGAGCGGATCCGCCTCGTAGGAATGAGGCCTTATATGTATTGGAAACATCAACAGTGAGATTTATCTGCCATTATTCCCAACTCTGTTCCTGTGCACCTGGGGGAGGGGGGGGGGGGGGGGTTCTGGAGGTTCCAGCAATTCCTGTTACATTGTGTATAATGTTAAACAAATAAACAATCCAGTATGGAGAGTCGGATCCCCTCACAATGGTCACAGCAGGTGACCTAGACCCTGGAACTCAAGCACAGAGATCTTCTCAATAGAATTCCCTAGGGATATGTAAGGTGTGCCTGTATGGCTGTAATGTTGAATATGCTAATGAAGTTCTGTTGTAGGCATAGCAACTTTTGATTCCTCTCCCAGTGGGGTGGCATGGCAAGGTCTACTGGAAAGTTAGCCCCTCAGGGGTAGGAATCAAGACACTAGCATGAGCTGCGTTGGGGTTATGCTGGCAGTTATTTCCAGTGCAGCCCAAATGCACAGACAAGAAAAAATGCCTTGTTTCTAAGGACTCATTCAGGCATCCAATAGAAGTGGTTGCTTGCGCAGCACCAGCATAGACACAAGCAAGCGTCAAAGTTTGACATGCAGGCAGGAGCGAGTACGCAGAGCCTCGGTCTGCACGCAGCTCGGAGGTCAATGCACATGCATCTGCATGGAAGACAACACTAATCTGCCATCTGAATGACCTGTAATCATGTCAATGCACATGCTAAGAAAAGTACTGAATTTTTTTTTTTTTTTTTTGCGCAGCAGGTTGTATCATGAACCACTGGCAGTGCATAAAAGTATACAGAAATTTTACACATGAAATTTCAATAAATCCTTGTGAAAAAAGTAAACTGTGTAATACACCAGGAACCCCCAATGTCAAAACGCTGCAATCTACCTGCTGAGAAGTTATAAATAATTCTTGCGCTGTATCTGGCCAGTGACTAGGATGACATCAAAATTCTTCTTGCAAGATCCAGGGAATGGTGAGGATCTGAAATCTTGTGAATGGGGATGAGGTTTGGGTTCACCACTACCATAGCGCATTTTTGTGAAGATTGACTTGGGAGAATTTGTTTAAAACTATATTACGCTACTTTTTTTTTTTTTTAAGAAAATACTAACTTCAAGAACAGTGTGCACCTAAGCTACCTCACAATATATAATTTAAATTCACTATACCCTCCAGGGTGACCAGTTTTACACTGCTGTACACTCTGCAGTGCCTTAATTCTTGTAATAAAGCCCTAGCCTGTGTTATTTCTCTAGTCTGTTTGGGCCTAGCCTTGCTCTTTAGCCTTTTCAGTGCCCAGTCTGCACGTCGTACTAATGGGATTTGCCTCTAAACTTGAATTTCAAACTGTATTCATCCAACCCTTTCCAAATTAAACCGGGGTAAATTCTCCCATTCTTACTCTTTAGAAAATGTTCCTGCATGATGCTGAAACATCTTATCACGAGATCTGGTATACTGTGTTTTCGAGAATATTGCTTACCTGTAGGTGGCTTACCTGTAGGTAAAAATAACCAAGCGGGGTATACAACCGCTTTAATACAGGTATTTTCTATAAATGCAAGCAGTGTAAGTACCTGAATATGGCCTCGTTTTAGCCTCTTGCCATCCCTATGTAACAGAATGTTTGGTAGGTGGAGGCAGCAGAAGAGCAAAGAGCAAGTCAGGTGTGTTTGTAGTGCAAGGAAAATGCTGATGGGAGAAGAAAGCAGGGTGACATGGGGAAGAGCTTATCAAGGATCTGCTTCTCCCTTCGCTGTCCAGTCACAGGTGAGAAGAAAGCATGTAAGTCAAAGTAAAACTGCAGCAGAGAAAAAGCATGTTTATAATTTCTTCTAGACAGGACTGCACTGTAAATCAGAGCTGTGTATATCCCATGACTGGATGCACAAAAATACAAATCCTTTTTGCAGGTAAAATAGCTCCCATATATGTATTGTTTTTAACTGTTTGTCTGGTGTTCACATTTAAAGGATAAAACAACTTAAAAAAAAACAAAACATTTTTTTATTAATTTTTTTTTTTTGGCAGATAAGGAAAGTATTGCACCAGCGATCATCAGATTGCTGATGTCATGAGGTCTCCTGCAGACTGTCGGTGTGAGCTGTCTGCCCGTACATCGTACGGCCAAGGAGTTGCACACTGACAGGAAGAATTAACTACCACAGTGCTCAACAGCATTCATTGAGAACTACAAGCCGACAGCAGCAAAGGATGTCAGGACTTGTAGTTCATTCATATGCAGAGCTCTGTAAATGAATGGCACAGCCATGTGGGCGGAGCCCCGCATGGCTGCGTTGTCTCAAAAAGTGACAGCTAGTACAGGTGGAACACCTACAAACTGGTGGAAGATAATATGTTCCAAAGATGAGCTTATCCTCTGAGTTCCACCCAAAAGTGGAACTTCCGCTTTAAGCACTCCTCGCCCCATGACATGCCACATTTGGCATGTCATTTTTTTGGGAGGGGAGTGTGTACCCTTTTTTCGTGGGACTTCCTGTCCCACTTCCTATGTTCAGATGCCTAGGCGACTCCTCCTCTCGCCCTAGGCGGCCCCTCCCTGCCAGGAATCTTCTGGGACACAACCCAGGTCCCAGAAGATTGGCTGGCCAATAGGAGAGCGCAGCGCGACTCGCGCATGCGCAGTGTGTGCCCAGCTGTGAAGCGTAAGCTGTCAAGGCCGGGTGCCCACAGTTACCATGACGGCGCCGAGGAGAGGAGGGGAGAGGAGCTAGCCTCCGGGCGGCCACATTGCTGGACCGTGGGGCAGGTAAGTGTCGGTTTATTAAGAGTCAGCAGCTATGCTTTTTGTAGCTGCTGACTTATAATAAACCAAAAAAATGGGTGGAACTCCGCTTTAAGGCCTGGTTCACACCTATGCATTTTTTTGTGCATTTTCAGGTTTGCAGAAACACACTACAGTCCATTTAACATGGTTTCCTATGGATGTAGTTCACATCTGTGCAATTTATGGAAAGGGTCAGTAATTTTTTTCTGGTTTTTGGTTCTATAGACTTTAATGGATCAAAAATGTGTATTGAAAAAAACAAAATGCACCTGCAATATGCAAACTGCAACCTGCATAGGCCTTAGGCTGGATTCACATCTATGCATTTTTAGTGCTTTTTGCATTTTGCAGATTTGCACTACAGAAAGTGTTCCATAGGAAACCATGTTTAATGGACTGTAATGCAAATCTGCAAAATGCAAAAAGCACTAAAACTGCATAGGTGTGAATCGAGCCTTAGGCTCGATTCACACCTATGCATGTTGCTTTTGAGAGTTTTTTTTTTTTTTTATGCTTGCCACGTTTTTGAGCAGCGTTTTTGTAGCGTTTTTACAGCGTTTTTGCAGCGTTTTTGCAGCATTTTTGCCGCGTTTTGCATTTTTTTTTTTACAGTTTTTAAAAAAAAAAAACGGCAAAACGCATCAAAAACGCTGCAAAAACGGTACACATGCGTTTTTGATGCTGGTCCATTGAATTGTATTACATGCAAAATGCTGCATTTTGCATGAAAAAAAGTCCCTGACCCTTTCCAAAAATGCAGAGGTACAAAAAGGCATTGATGTGAACATGTTCCATAGGAACCCATGTTAAAAAATTCCCATGCATTGCTGCAAAATGCAAAATGCATCAAAAAACGCGCTAGTGTGAATGGAGCCTTAGAGCCCATTCACACCTATGCATCTGTAATTCAGCTGTATTATTTGAGATTTTCAATGCACGTTGTAACGCATTATGCTGCACCATCTTACTATTAAACACCTCACACAACATTTTAGAATGACGAGAATCAGACAGGCCATATTTTCGAAATTGTGTTGCAAAACTGTGCAGAGATGTGAATATCACACAGTTAACATTAAGTTCACATTAGGACCATGTACACACATTTTAGTATGTTGCAGTGCTTGCATTGCTATGGTACAGTGTGAGCAGGCCTTAAGAAAGCAGGATTGACAGGGTAATAGGAATCTTTTTTTTTTATTTTCTTCAGGTCCACTGCAGAAATAAAAAAAATGGCAAAATAACTGTTATAGCTATACATAGTACATACGGTATATTTGTTTAAAGAAACTACTATTAATGTCCTAGATTGGTATTTGTGTCTCTCTTGTTAGTGAGGATCTAGCAGACAATATAATGGTTTGTTTGTTTTTGGCAGTTGCATGGAGCAGGATGGGAAATCTTGTCTAGGTAGGGTTACACACTGACGTCTGGATTATTCTGGTCACCGGCTTGCACGAGCTGACTAACGTCATTGACAGGGAGTTGATCCTCCAGCTCACCTTCTACATGCCCAAGATAGCTGAAAAGCCACTTGTCATTTGACTAACCTCCCTGACAGGGTTCCCAGTCTGGCCAGATTCCAGCCAGGCTGGGCTACTTGACAAAAGGTCTTTTGCAAAACCAAGCCAGTGCTCCCTAAGACATACACGCTGTGCGAATCACACTGTGCAAATCACATGCCCTCTTTATTGCAATAGTCCTTATCATGGGTTCCAAAGGTTCCTCATTTGGAGAGAAATCCTTTTTGGAAACCAAATCCCCCTGTCTCTCTTTCCTCCTCAGTTGTTCTTCTATTTGGTCCTGATCTAAAAAATGTACTGTTTATCTTATATTGCGTATGCGAGTGTCTGAACTCATATTTTATTTTTATTTTTTTTTTTAAGTACTTTTTTTTTTTTTGATCCAAACTCTTTTATTGATAATAAAGATCAGGAAAGCGAAACACGTGACACCTCATACATATATTGTGTGGGATATACAATGACAAAGGAGAATTAGTCAGAAAATCCAACCCAATATGTCATGTAGCAATGCATGTATACAAAATGGTTCAATAAGGGTCCATTGAGGCGGTAAGTAAAATGAGTGTTATCCATTGACCAACATCTTGGAGATTATTAAACATTTCCTAACAATTATCCTACTTTTAAACAGTTTCCTTTAGGTGGGTTCAACGTAAAGCAAAATATCAGTGGGGTCAATAATAGCGGCATTCACAGCTGTAGTAGCCTATCCATCACAAATTTAGGAAGGGCTAAACCTGGTACATCAAGCCATCCTTGCCAAGCTAAATGAAATTTGGGTAGAGCTCTTCGATGTCTATAAGCCAGTTGCTCTCGCAATAGGAAGGAGTTAACGTATTCTATCCATAGCTTCCCTGTCGGGATAGTGGGGGCCATCCAGTATCTTGCTATCAGTTTGCGAGCAAGGTATAAAAGATGAGATACCATTATATATATGTACCTGGTTGATACAATTCAGGGTCTAGTGCACCCAATAGACACACTAGCGGATTAGTGGGTATAGTAACTTGGGCGACCAATGAAATAGTGTGTACCACCTGTGTCCAATAATGTTTAAGTTTCAGACAACTCCAGATGCGATGTATAAAATGGTCGCTATAAGACTGGCATTTAGGACATTTAAAGTAGTATTTCATTACAATAGGTAGTATACTGAACTAAACCTTTCTTTTAACCTCTGCCTTTCTTCAACAGCGTATGTCTTTCCGTTGGTGACAGGGGAGAAGCACAGGCACCTAGGATCTGAGGCCTTGGGTTCAGAAATCTGTGTGACCAGGATTTTTTCTGGGGTAGTTTAGGCTAAGTTCACACTGGCATTAAAAGCAGGCGTTTGAGAGGCATTAAAAACGCCCCTCAAATGCCTATGCAAATGATACAATGGACAGCGCATAGTGCTGTTCACATTATCAAAGCATGAAACGTTAGCGTCGCTTCTCTTCAAAATTGAAGCTTCATGTCGAGTCAGGAGCCGTTTGAAGCCTTTCAACGTCTCCCATTCAAGTCTATGGTAAAGCTTCGCAAACGCTGTGGCAGGCAGTTGTGGTGCGGTTGGGGGGCGTTAAGATTCGTTTATTTCCTGTAATGGAATAGGCGTTTGTGGAGCAGTTTTAACATAACACTCATCAAACACTATAAAACTGTCCATAGGGCATTTGGGGAGCATTTTTAACTCGTCATTAACGCTTTTAAAACATCTAACGCCCACACTAAAGCTCATTAACGCGAGTCTAATGCTCATACTAACGCTGTAGGAGCATTTGTTAAGCGTTAGAAAGTTAGTCAAGTGTGAACAAGCCCTTACTGTGCTTCTTGCTTTCTCTCTCCTTTGTGCCTGTCCCTCAGTGTGTGGGGGTCCTTAGTTCCCCATGGCTCCCCAGTCAGAACAACCCAATGCTTTCCTTTCTGGAGGCTATTGCATGTTTTTATTAATGGCTGATTATATAATAGTAATAAGTATCTCCTGATGAAGTGAATCTAATGTCACAAAAAAACATTGAGAAATGAGTTCCGTATCTGGAAGGCTGCTTCACGGCTAATCTGGTGGAGGTAATGTTGTATGTAAGTGTTTGCACTATGAGATGTAAAAAATTGCTTTTTTTTTTGTTTTTATTGGATTGTTTTATCTCATTAAAATTGCTTTACATTTTCTTGATACAATGTCGTCATATTTTGGTGATGTACTCTCAATTAAAGCCCCATGGTTATTTTTCGTTTTTTCTTTCTCCACCAGGGTTTTGTTGAATCCTGAGGTTCCTCCAGAGATTGGCAGGGGATCCTTGAGCTGTGTAACAAGTCTTTCCATTCCCTGAATATCAATGTAAAGGGTCATCTCTGCCACTCACCACTATTGTAAACGGGTATCTCTACTACTAACCAACAATGCAAAACAGGGTTTCTCCACAAGGGTTCCTCCAGGGGTTGCTAGGGGCTCTTTGAGCAATTTCTGCCTCTCCGATAAGTTCTACTGACACCATTGATATTTTTAGTTATCTGTAAGGGGTAATTCTTTTAAAAAACCACAAGAGCAAGAAGCATTCCTCACGTTGACTATCACACTGTTTAAGGAGTTGTAGATATAGTAATTTTTAGCAGGGGTTCCCTGTGTTGAAAGGGTTGAGAGACTGATGTAAAGGTTCAGCTTTGCCATTCACCACGAATGCAAGAAGGCACCTCTACTAGTTACCACTGCAGCGTAGGGGGTATCACCGGTTATGGGTGTCAAGTACGTACTGCTAATCACCAGTGTAAAGGTTCACCACTCACCACCAATGGAAGCTGGAACCTCTACTACTGACCACTAACGTAAGGGTTCATCTCTGCCACTCACCACGAATGCAAGAAGGCACCTCTACTACTGATCACCGATGTGTAGTGTAGGGGGTGTTAAAATCACCTACTGTGGGTATCAAGTAAGCTAGGTACTCCACATTACTTATGTCAATATTAAAGTGTATCTTTGGTCAAAATTTTAAATCATATAATAATTTTCACTGTTCCATATTTCAATTATGTCCAGCCAACTCCTATTAATCTGAATGATCTTGAGGTTTGTAAACCTATGAAGTTTTGTTCACTATGCCCTGTGGAGTGGATTGTGTAGTGGAGTTCCAATTCACTCACTATGCTTGGATGTAAGCATCAGCCCATTTAAAATTTAACTGAAGGCAAAACTTTTTGTCCTCGGAGAAGTCACAGAGGAGAAATTTTCCAATGGGGGCACTAGTTCTGGTGACATGGGTTCCCCAAGGTATTCCCTAATTTGCAGAGATTTTCTTACTTTCTGTTTTGGCTATAGGATAGGAAGTGAAGGTATATCTTCCCAATGGAACATAGATGGCAAAAAAAAACTTTCAGGGGTTATAGCCCTCCCTTGCACTATCCAAAATGGAAAAATAAAAGTTTTACTTATAGTTCTACTTTAACTCCTTTAGCCCAACTCCCTGCATTCCAGACATGCCAAGGGAAGATGGGCTGCTTTTTTTTCCCCATCCTCCTCAGCTCAGAGAGGCCACACCTGATGAGGCAGAGGTAGCTGGGCAAATCTACAGCTAAGTGACAGGCCCTCCACTGTCATGACTAGTGTGCGGGCAACCGGGCAGGAGTCTAATTGCTAAGTCCCTCCTCTATTGTTACCGGAGTACTCTTGTTCCAGTGGAGCGGTCCTGTGTTCTGAGGCCTGGGATCCCTCCATCTGTTCACTTGTGTTAGGGCTAGCCTGGACTTCACTGTGAAGGAAGCGGTCTGTAAGGATAATAAGTAGCTGTACCGGAATTGTTTTATTAAAGTTGTGTGTGTTTCTCAGCTTGTCTCACTGTTGCTATAGAGCAGGGGGCTCCAAATGTTTTGGTACAGGGGCCACATCGTATATTTTACAAGTGGTTGTGGGCAAAAAAAAGTTTTTTTAAATGAACATACATAAACACACTCCAAGAGAACTTGACATCAGAATCCCCCCCCCGGAAATCATATTAGAGTCTTCCCTTTACATCAGAAGCCTCCATCACATCCCAGCCCCATTTCACATCAGAACCCTCCCATGCACATCAAAACCCCCCTCTCTCCAATCATCAAAGGCTCCCCCTGCCTGTCAGAGGCCCCACTTTCACATCACAGCCCCTTTTACTTTTGATGTCCCCCTCTTTCACGTTGGAGTCCTCAGTCCCTCGATCCTGTCTTGCAACCTTCACCACGGTGGCAACATGATACAAGAGCAGGTCTGGCTCATTAGTTATGGGACATTTTGCTGCAAATTCTGCTATAGGGTCTTCTGCAGCGTATGCATGTGTTTTCCATTCTGAACATGGACCTTAGATTGTAAGCTCCTGGAGGGCAGGGACTGATGTGAATCTACGTGTAAAGCGCTGCATAAATTGACGGCGCTAAATAAGAACCTGTAATAAATAAATAACATGCTTTGCATTATTGCTTCTAACTATGCACCTGTTTAGTAAAACTGCAAGTTACATTCACTCCCAGTCTGATCATTGGTCCAATTAGCTATGCCATTACAGATATTACAGAACAACTTACACTTTAAAGCTGATTTGTAAGTGAGTTTACTACCCCCAAGCTCATTTGATATAACTAGTGTGTCTACATGACTAAAGGGAAGTAGAAAAGATTGAGAGTAGTAATTGCCCTAAATTACATACTAATGATCTGCAATTCTAATTGATAGTATCTAAGGGGATTTCTGTGTATTGCCAGGAAGGGTGTGTTAAAGTAGTTAAACATGCCATGTCTGGAACTGCTGCTTTACCTGACGTATGACCAGATTAGTGCTTTGTCACTGTGTGCGGCTAATTCCATGCACGTCACATACGTGCAAATCTCCCCAGTGCTTTCTTCAGCTCCAAAATAACTGATGTCCTAATATACTGCATGCTTGCTAGTCTGTTTTCTCAGCCCCAACTAATGCATAGTTGCCAACCTTCTAAAAAAATTTCTAGGGACACTTTTTTAGTCAGTACGTGGGACATTATTTTAAATAGAGGTGGGGTATTCATTTGCAGGCGTGGTCTAGAGGGAGAGGAAAAATGCATCTTGCGAAGCAATAGGCATGGTTTAAACCATGCTAAATATTGGGTTTGGCTTAATGGGGTGTGGTTAAATAGAGTCTTTGGAGGAAAGAAAGAAAACAAAAAGGAAGAAGGAAAGAAAGGGAGAGGGATGAAGGGAGAGAAAGGGAAGGAAGGAAAGAAAGAGGGATGGAGAGACAGCAGGCCCAGATCACCACAATAGCAATATGTGTATGCCAGAACGTTTAACAATCATCAGATAGATTCTCCAAACACCATCCCCCCCAGGCAGATCCCATCAAACAGATACAGGAGATGGTCAGAAAGTGTGCTCCCATTACACAAGAGACTGCTCTCCCTCCTCTCCCTTCCTCACAAAAAGAAACAGAGCTGCAGAGAGAGCCCAGACAGGGTTGGTGCAAGGATTTTTGACATCCTAGGCGAGACCTCATTTTGCTGCCCTCCCTGGCTCCACCCCTGAGTCCACCCCCTTTGCCCTGCACATGTACACCCCACATTTTTAATGAAGCGCCCCTCAAATGCAGCCCACCAGCGCCCATGAAGTGCAGCCTCACCAGCGCCCATCAAATGCAGCCTCATCAGCGCCCATCAAATGCAGCCTCATCAGCGCCCATCAAATGCAGCCTCATCAGTGCCCATCAAATGCAGCCTCATCAGTGCCCATCAAATGCAGCCTACCAGCGCCCATCAATGCAGCCTAGCAGCACCCATCAATGCAGCCTACCAGCGCCTATCAATGCAGCCTACCTGTGCCCATCAATGAATGTTTGCTTGCTTCCATTCATTCAGGAGTCAGGACACAGACACAGGCCTCCGCCGCTGCTGTGCCTCTGACACTATCAGCTGCCTGCTGATGCTGAGACTTAGTTGCTTGCTGCAGAGGAGTAGGAACACCAGTGGCTGGGCGCCCTAGGCAGCAGTGCGCCCTAGGCAGGTGCCTAGTTTGCCTAGTGTTAGAACCAGCCCTGAGCCCAGACTGCAGGATAGAACCATACCTCTGCTTGGATGCACACACATGCTGCAGTTCAGCTCTGGTCGGCCTGCCACATTCATCTTCACCTCTCCAAGGCTAGCCACGCCCCCTCTCCGTGTCCTGGCCAATCACTGACAGGCAAGTGCCCCCTGACCTCCTTGCATGCTAAGTTTATTGCAGAGGAGGAGGCAGGGGGAGGACCTGAAAAAAAAAGCTGCAGCGGGGTTTTGCACTAGGCTGGCTGCTGCCCAGGACATCAAGCATTTCTCGGGATTCTCGCCGGGACACTCTCCACGGGACAAGTGTCAGTTTCCCGAGAATGTCCCGGGAAATCTGTGACTATTGGCAGCTATGCTAATGCCTTCCTGCATTATTCTCCTCTCCGTTCAATATTGACGAGTTTTTCCTTTGCTTCCTTACTCAACGACACAATAGGTAATAAGAGAAACTGGGGGAAATCCTCTTTTATACTGCAGTCCCCATTGGCAGATGGTCAGCAAAACCTGACATAGGTTCCAACATTTATCTACTCTATCCAAATCTAAAACATCTTTTGGGTTTACACAGCCTTTAAATGTTAGTGTACCTCTTGACTTTTTTTTTGTGTTTGTTGGAAAGAGTAGTTGCTTTTCTGGAAGGTAAAGGAAAGAAGAGCACCAACCCAATGGTTTTAGAGTGCAGAAATCTTTTTGTTTTAGCATAAAAATTCTGGATAATAAGACAATATGTTTCAGGAGCTTTAAAGTCCCCTGTCACCAGTGAAAGTTTACTCTTCTTCCAAAGCAAGGTTCAGCTGTTGTGTGAATTTCTCTGTCTGTCTTTGCTGGAGATACAGCTGAAAATGAGAGAGCATTTCTCCCAATGTGAGGTGAAATCTCACTTCTCTATTCCTGTTCCAGTGACAAACTTAAATTGATGGATTATGGACAGTGATCACCAGAAGAAAAAGAAATGGTTAATCTCCCCAGTGGGGGAAAAATAACTGACAGATCTCCTAAGCTCAAATCTTTCAACTGTCCCTGATTTCGAGGGACTGTCCCTGATTTGGAACAAAGTCCCTCTGTCTCTCTTTCATCCTCATTTGTCGCTCATTTTGGTCTGATCTATATAGTTGTATATAAAATGCACTTTTTATTTTTCAAAAAGTTTCATGGTGCTAACCCTTGCATTCTATTTCTAAATTGCTGTTTGTATAAAGGAATAGTAGTAAAAAAAGCACTTGTGGGTTTAACCTCTTCCTTTTTTTTTTATTTCTCATTTAGGGGGGTGGCAGGGGGTGTGTCCTTTGCCTACTACTATACCATACTTTAGTTAATAGATGTCCCTCGTCCGATCTTAAAAAGTTGGGAGGTATGTAAGCTTCCCCACTCCATCCAAAGCTAGAAAATACTGTAGCTGCTGACTTTAAATATATGAACACTTACCTGTCCAGGGAGCCTGCGATGTTGACACCCCAGCCGATCTTCGATTTGGCTGTCGGGTGCAGCCACCGCCATTGCCGGTAAGAGAACCTACTGCGCATGGGCGAAGTGCGCTGCACTTTCTGATTGGCCTGGCGGCAGAGGAAGAAGGAGGGGGGCCGAGCTTCGCCGCGGCACTGTCTCCAGAAGTGGGGAAGGGGACCTGTCAAAAACAGGTCCCCGCTCCCCCCCATCTCCCTGAAAGGTACCAAATGTAGCACTGGATGGGGGGGGGAATGAGTACATGGAAGTTCCACTTTTGGGGGAAACGCCGCTTTAAAGTGAATAATTCTACACAAAGTTCACTATATGGACCCCTTATGTATTTGTACATATTGATCATATCCCCCCCTTAATCTTCTCTTCTCAAGAGAGAATAAATTCAGCTCCTCTAATCTTTCCTCATAGCTGAGCACCTCCATGCATCTTAACAGTTTGGTTGCCCTTCTCTGCACCCTCTCCAGTTCCCTGATATCCGTTTTGTGAACTGGTGCCCAAAACTGAAATGCATATTCCAGATGAGGTCTTACTAATGATTTTTACAGGGGCAAAATTATATCTCTCTCTCTGGAGTCCATACCACTCTTAATACAAGAAAGGACTTTGCTCGCAGCTTGGTATTGCATGCTATTATTGAGCGTATGATCTACCAAAACCCCCAGATCCTTCTCCACTATGGATTCCCCCAGTTGTTTCCTAATCTGTGAATTGGCGGCAATTCTTTTTGAATATGTTGCAGTCATAGAAACAGGTTCTTAAAGTGGCGCAATTAAGAACTACCTGAATCTGTTGCACTCATCAGAACTCTTATCGAAATAGTCGGCAGGTTTTCATAAATTAGGCGCAGGCTGTTTTATAGGGGCCATTAGGCCAGAAACGTGTCGCAACTGCTCTATTGAATCACCCAGCAATGTATTTTTTAGATGTCCATGCATATGGCCTGCTTGTAATCTGGTCTCCAGAGCTGTCAACCTCAATCTTCACTATGTGATGAGTCACTGACCCAGAGCATACCCAGAGCATATCAGATGTCCCTGTATCAGCAGCCCTCAGCCTCCTTAAATTATTCTGCACATTGACATGCTTAAAACAAGACTGAGATATGGAGGGGTGATGAGCAAAAATGCACATATAGTAACATGGAGGGTCTCTTATTTATAAAGGTTACTCCCTTTGTAGGACACATGATGAAAATCATGCATAGAAAATGTGCCTTCATGTGTGGGTAAAGTACACAATAAACATGCAGGAAGGATAAAACATTGTGTGAATGGCTTCTGAGGCAAAGTATATATGTGGGCAATTAAGGAGAAAACAGTCATTGTTCAAACCAGTTTAAATTACTATTTCCTCTTAGATCTGTCACCAGGGGAATGTCTCACAGTAACTTCATCTGCCTTAAAAGAAGTGAGATCTGAGACCGCCCGGTTCAGGTCACTGATTGCCTGGCTTGGATACTTTTTCAGTCACTAATCAAGAGCAGGAAAGTAGGAAGCTCTCTCTCTAGAACAGATCCTGTACCACTGATACTGTTTCCACTTTTCACTGCAGATTTTATTCTAATTGGAGCTGGGAGATATCGACATTGAAGTGGGTGTGTTTGGGATCTCTTCTGCTACATCACAGGCAGGGGTTCTCAGATAATGGACAGTAGGAAGTGGAATGGACTGGTGGACTACAATGCCTTTGTTTTAGTTAGTAACTCAATTAAAATAATTGAATCAACAAGGCACTCTTATCATAAGGGCTCAGTCACAGGGGCTCTGAGGCCTGTACAGCATCCAAGAGACAATTCTTTATGCATCCAGAGAGATGTGGAGTTGCATTCAGGCAGCCTATGTTCGTTATTGGAGACGTAGCGGCTGTACACACTCACCTTAGTTTAAAGTGATATTAAAGTCTTGTTTTTCTTTGTTTAAAAATAACAAACCTGTTATACATACCTGCTCTGTGCAGTGGTTTTGCACATAGCAGCCCTGATCCTCCTCTTAGGTTTCTTACCAGTGCTCCTGGCCCTCCCTCCTGCAGAGTGTCCCCACAGCAAGCAGCTTGCTATGGGGGCACCTGAGCCGAGCTGCGGCTCTGTGTGTCCATTGAGACACGGGGCCGTGGCTTGGCTCTGCCCTTCTCTCTCCTCATTGGCTCACTGACTTGGACAGCAGTGGTAGCCAGTGGTGCCCCCTGCTATCTCAGCCAATGAGGAGGGAGAGTCCCTAGATAAAGCCGAGGCTCTCTTGCAACATCGCTGGAACAAGATGAAGTTCAGGCAAGTATTAGGGGGGCTGATAGGGCCGCTGCACACAGAAGGTTTTTTATCTTAATGTATAAAATTCATTAGGATAAAAAACCTTCTTCCTTTAGAACCACTTTACAGGCATACAGTAATGGGTGGACAGCCCTAAACGCATCATTCATCCATCTCGGCATGCCTATCAAACACAGATGTGCAGGTGAGTCTGTATAGCCCCTGCATCTCCTTGACTAACATAGGCTGCCTGCACACAGCTCCGCTCTGCTCCAGATGCATAAACAAACAGCTCTTCACACTGTACGGGCCACTGCACCCATGTGAATGAGCCCAAAGGGGAGGTCAGCAATGATATTCTTATGCACTCAGTACAGGTTTCTTGAGTAGACAGGTTTTCTGTGCTATACATTTGCACCATCATTGCAGATTTGAATTTAATCACTGGCTAAGAGAAACTTCTTAGAGCTGGCACGGCAGTTAGTGTCTACATGAATTCTTCTCTTCCACAAGCAGAGGTTCTCAGATTACTGACAGGAGTAAGTGGAATTGACTGGAGCAATACAGCAGGACCTGGATGAACTACAGTACACAGCTGGTGTTCTTTGCTACCTATATGCATATCAAGATTTTATTTTAATTGACAGCAGTGTACTTGAGCCTGGGGTTTTTGCATAAGGCTACAAGAGATGTGGCCAAGGGCAGTGGGGCTTCCAGGCGTGACACAAAGCAACCCACACATCATAATGGTGTCAGTATATTTCTAAAGGTGCTATTGACATTCAATTTTCACCACGTCTGTAACAACCCATGCAATACATACATACATACAAAGAAACCAAAACAAATAGGTTCAGAAATTAAGTTATGTGTAATAAAATGGAATGACACAGGGAAAAAGTATTAAATACCTGAAGAAAGGGAGGTTCAAAAAGGCATGGAAAGCCAAGACACCAGCTGAAATCTATCAATAATTAGAAAGCAATCCTGTCTCTTGTCAGTGCAGCTTAATATCAGCTGGATCAATCTCAACTGATGGCCAATAAAAAGGTGTCTCATTACCAAGGTATCACACAAGAAACATCTTATGATGGGTAAAAGCAAAGAGCTCCCTCAAGACCTTTGCGACCTTATTGTTGCAAAACATACTGATGGCATTGGTTACCGAAGGATTTCTAAACTTCTGAATGTTCCAGTGAGCATTGTTGGGGCCATAATCCGGAAGTGGAAAGAACATAATTCCACCATAAACCGGCCACGACCAGGTGCTCCTCGCAAGATTTCTGACAGACGAGTGAAAATAATTTACAGAAGAGTTGTCCAAGAGCCAAGGGCCACTTGTAGAGAGCTTCAGAAAGACCTGGAATTAGCAGGTAACAATTGTTTCAAAGAAAAATCATGTACTCAACCGCCATGGCCTGTATGCACACTCACCACTCAAGACTCTATTGCTGAAGAAAAAGCATGTTGAAGCTCATTTAAAGTTTACTGCACAACATTTAGACATTCCTGTGAAATACTGGGAGAATACAGTTTGGTCAGATGAGACCAAAATTGAACTCTATGGTTGCCATTATAAACTCCATGTTTGGAGGTCGAATGGCACTGCACATCACCCCAAAAACACCATACCAACAGTGAAGTTTGGAGGTGGGAACATTATGGTGTGGGGCTGTTTTTCAGCATACGGTACTGGGAAACTTACTGTCATTGAAGGAAGGATGAATGAAAAAATGTACCAAAGTGATCTTAATAAAAATCTGCTACCATCTACCAGGATGATGAAGCTGAAACCAGGGTGGACATTTCAGCAAGACAATGATCCCAAACACAAAGCCAAAGAAACTCTCAACTGGTTTCAAAGAAAGAAAATAAAGATGCTAGAATGGCGCAGCCAATCACTTGACTTGAATCCAACAGATAATCTATGGAAAGATCTAAAGATCTGAGTTTATAGAAGAGGCCCACAGAACCTTTGAGATTTGAAGACTGTGCCAAAACCACACCTGAGCAATGCATGTGACTAGTTTCTCCATACAGGAGGCGTCATTACCAACAAAGGCTTTTGTACCAAGTATTAAATTTCAGTTAGCGTGTTTAATCCTTTTCCCCTGTGTCATTCAATTTTTCGGTTAAAGGGGTTGTAAACCCTCGTGTTTTTTCACCTTAATGTATCCTATGCATTAAGTTGAAAAAACACCCCAACCCCCCAGTTTAACTTACCTGAGTCCCGTATTTCCCTCGACGAGGACACGTTGTCCCTCTCTCCACGAGATCCCGACTCTTGATTGGATAGATTGATAGCAGCGCAGCCATTGGCTCCAACTGCTGTCAATCAAACCCAATGAAGCGGGGGCAGGGCCAAGGTTGGCATTCATGTCTATGGACGCAAATGCTGGACTCGGGAGCACGCCTGCAAGGTAACCCCCCCTGGGAGAGCATTTCTCCTAGGGCAGTATCTGATGCGGGGAGGAGCCACGAGAGATGCCGGGGGACCCCAGAAATGGACGATCGGGGCCACACTGTGCAAAATAAGCTGCACAGTGGAGGTAAGTATGATATGTTTGTTATTTTTATAAAAACAAAAAAACAAGCCTTTACAACCACTTTAAGCCCCTTCTACAGAAACCGGCTCCTGTCACACCAACTGCAGTACACACGGGTCGAATGTCGACCGGTTTCTACTGAACAGACCAATGCCATCCATTATTTTTTTTTTTTTCTTCAACTTTTATAAAGCGTGAAAGAAATAATCCAAGTCAATAAAGCTAAAATACCTTTGTGTTTGGGCTCCTCCTGCATTGCAGTGGTTACAGTAGATGCTGTCCTTATCGAGGGCAGGGGTCTCCAAACATTAACTGTATTAATGGGAAGAATATTGCCCCATTGCTGGTATTAGTTATAGTAATATGTATATAGTGGTGTACCACAGAAAGAATTTTTTAATTTCCTAATAAAGCGTTGCCAACATCCCAAAATATTGTAGAAAAAGGGACCCTGAAAAAAGGGACACTTGTACTCCCCGGTACAGCGGAACTTTATAAGCGAACAAAGAGAATTTTATAAAAACATGTTATTTATTTGAAATTTGCTTAAAAAAGCATAAAAACATGATAGAGATTTAGACAAAGTAATAGTCTATACAAAATATTATACAGAGTATAGAAGTTTTTTTATATACATGGTGTATTTTTTACAACTACAAATATGAACACATATTTCTCCATTAGCCTGACATGTTTCAGGATGATGTCCCTTCTTCAGAGGCGCTTTTAGGAGAGAAACATGGATGCATTCTGAAAAACAGGTAAAATAACCTTAATATAAACATCTTGTTCAGGGCAAAATCAACACTATGGCATCTGGAAATGTCCAATATACATACCAATATTGAATTTTATAGGGAAAATTGTATTAAAAAATGTACAGAAAACAGAAACACAGAACATGTACAGAAAATTTTCTTGGAAGATAAAATAGACTTCCACCGCCAGCTGTCCATCAAGGGGATGATGGGCTCCGACCGGGCTCAGAAAAGCCCACACAAAGGCCCCAAGAAAAAGGGCGACCCCCACCACACCCACAGCAGAGCACTGAGGGATAATTTAAACAATTTTGTTTGTTACATTTAATTATATGATTTGAAAAAATATACATGTCAAAAAACCTTATAAGGAAAGACTACCTCTCCTATATCTTATGCATCAGAGCTGACTACTTTTAATCTCCATTTAAATATTTAGCAGAAAATATTTGAGGAAAAAACTGCCTCTCTCATATCTCATATAACAGAGCTAACTGCTTTTTATCTCCATTTAAAAGTTTATAGGAAACACTTATGGATAAAGACTTTTCTATGCAGTTATGGAAAAACTTCTATACTCTGTTTTAATGCTTTTTTAAGCAAATTTCAAATAAATAATGTTTTTATAAAATTCTCTTTGTTCGCTTATAAAGTCCCGCTGTACCGAGGCGTACAAGTGTCCCTTTTTTCAGGGTCCCTTTTTCTAGTTATAGTAATAGTGCCCCATCATTGGTATCAGTGGGAGGAATAGTACCCCATTGTTGGTATCAGTGGGAGGAATAGTAGCCCATCGTTGGTATGAGTGGGATGAATAGTGCCCCATCGTTGTGTCAGTGGGATGAATAGAGCCCCATCATTGGTATCAGTGGGAAGAATAGTGCCCATCGTTGTTGTCAGTGGAAGGAATAGTGCCTCATTATTGGTGTCAGTGGGAGGAATAGTGCCCCATCATTGGTATCAATGGTAGGAATAGTGCCTCATCGTTGGTATCAGTGGGAGGAATAGTGTCTCATCATTGGTATCAGTGGGAGGAATAGTGCCTCATTGTTGGTATTAGTGGGAGGAATAGTGCCTCATCGCTGGTATCAGTGGGAGAAATAGTGTTCCATCGTTGGTGTCAGTGGAAGGAATAGTGCCTCATCAGTGGTGTCAGTGGGAGGAATAGTGCCTCATCAGTGGTGTCAGTGGGAGGAATAGTGCCTCATTAGTGGTGTCAGTGGGAGGAATAGTGCCTCATCAGTGGTGTCAATGGGAGGAATAGTGCCTCATCAGTGGTGTCAATGGGAGGAATAGTGCCCCATTGTTGATATCAATGGGAGGAATAGTGCCTCATCAGTGGTGTCAGTGGGAGAAATGGTGTCCCATAATTGGTGTCAGTGGCAGGAACTGTACCCCCACTGTTGCTGACAGCAGGGGGGGGTGCCCCAAGGGCCAGATAAAAGCAAGCAAAGGCCACATCTGGCCCCTGAGTCACAGTTTGGAGACCACTAATCTAGGAGGAATCGAAATAGCAACTATTATTTTTTTCATTGCTCCATTGGCAGCCAGTGTTGTCCTTCCCCCCCTTAAGCTTGGGGGCAGGCTATGGGCATCCTCACTATCAATGCGGGATTGCTGGTCTGCAGTGTATGTTATGATGTCAGAGTGCTTTGGAATAACGGCGCAACAAGGGGAAGTGGCTTTGAGGGACCTGTTGCAGAGCTGGGAGAAAGCATGCAGGAGCAAGGAAAAGGGAAGTATAGTTGCTTTTTAATACCTCACAAATTTTTGAGATGAGAACGTGAGACACCTATTAGCAAACGTGTGTAGGCATAGGACACACCCCCTGCCACGCCCCATAAAATGAGAATAAAAGTGCTTTTTTAAAAAATGTTTAATTTATTTATTTTTACTACTACTATTCCTTTATACTGGCTTATACTAAACCACTAAATACTTGAAATGTACAAATGAAGCAATTTAGAAATTGGATGAAATATTTTGCACTGGGAAACAATTTTTGAAAGTGCATTTTATATACAACTATATAGATCAGACCAAAATGAGGAACAAATAAGGATGAAACAGGGACAGAGAGACTTTGTTCTAAATCAGTCCCTTGAAATGAGCTATGGCTTTTTATGTCCTTTTATGTATTTGTGTGTGCATAGCCCAGATGCAGGGGTCTTTTTTTTCCTCAAGAATTCAGCTTTAAGCAAATAGAACTCAGTTAATGAATATTTAACTTCATTGTCCCTGAGTTAGCACACAAGCAAGGAAAGCCCTGATTACTAGCTGCTGGAGCCTGGAGGCTGGACAGCATCAGGGTTGTAGAGGTTAAGAGCAATATAAACACTTTTGGTATACAGCTTACTCAATTATGCAATTCTATATTTTAGAGGAGGACCCAACATCTGTGTCCAGAAGAAAGGCAGTTGGGCGGTATAGTGTAATCTAGCAAACAATTTCTCATTCCTTTTTTTTTCAATTTTCTTTATTAAGTTTTCTTGTATCTTACAAAAATTAAACAGGGAAAAAAAAGGTCAAGAGTGCCTTCTTGACCTTACATCACAAAGTTCATTGATACAGTAAAAAGAAAACATCCCCACCACCACCTCACTGAGACTGATCAGCTAACCTACTTTTCCTATCCTTTCCTATTCTCTTCTACCCCTCATTCCTGTGCCCCCATACTTTCTGCAAATCTTTGTCTGCTTATATTTTTTCCAGTCTCTCCAGTTCAGGTCGAACTCCTCCATTATGTCCTTGCCACTGTATCTAAGATATTCTAAATCATAAATTTCATTCACTTTGTTACCCCAACTATTTATGGTGGGACATTCCAACTCTTGTCACTGTCGAGGAATTAAACTTTTAGCTGCGTTTAGTAACTGAAGGACTAATGACCTCATATATAGTTTAGTTGGGGATTTATCCCCATGGAACAGGCACCCCCACGGGTCCTCTGGTATTTCTATATTAGTTATCTCCTTAATTATTTATCGAACCTGCCCCCAGTATATTTTTTATCTTTGGGCAGGTCCACCATATGTGGGTCATGGTACCTAGTTCCTTACATCCCCTCCAACAAAATTGTGAACTCTCCCTTTGCATTTTGTGTGCCTTATCTGGGGTTATATACCATTGTGTCAAGCATTTATAGTTCGTTTCTATCATATTGCAATCTATTAACGTCGTGTGTGCCCTCCACAATATCTTCCCCATTTGTGTGTCATTAACCCGCATTCCCATTTCTTTTTCCCATTTACCCAAAAATGGCGGCATTTCCAGCCCCTTCAAATCCAACAATACTTTATAGATCATTGAGATCCCCCTCTTCTTTCCTGTAGCCGTACATAGTCGCTTCAGTGGAAGATTTTCCCTAGATATGATTGGCTGTGGTAATGATTCTATCAAGTGTCTCAGCTCATTTGTCTATATCCACAATGTCTCTTTTTTGTTTTAATTCCTAATAAGTGCATATTTTACCTTTAACCATTACATCTATTAGTTGTGCATTTTCTTTCTTTCTTGATCCAGTTACCGAACAGTGTCCCTATCCCTGGTGCAAAATAATTGGTGTCTTTTAATGGTATCAGTGGCGAATTATATTCCCATTTTCCTCTTTTGTGTATCCCTCAAATCCCCAGTGCAGTCTGTGTTATACTGTGAGTGGTCACATTTAATTCTCTAAATTGTGCCGTTAACCAGATTATTTTCCCAAGTGAGACCTTACTCATGCACCCATCTTTTTTCTTTGTTTTTTACCCATTCTAACACACTTAAGTGAGATAACATTGTGATAATTTTTGAGGTCAAGCACTCCAAGGCCTCCTTGTCCCTTATCCCTAGTCAACACTGTCAAGCTGATTTGCGGTTTCTTCTTCTGCCAGATAAATCTTAGGAGTAGCGATTGTAATGTTCTGAAGTATACCTGTGGGAGAGAGATTGGAAGTATTTGCATCTTATAAATGATCTTAGGCAATATCACCATTTTGAAGATATTAATTTTTCCAATCCACGACACCCGTCTTGATGCGATTCTATTAAGTTCTAATTTGATGTCATTTAATAACGGGATGAAGTTTGATTGATACAATGCCGCCGTTGATGATGTTATTTTAACCCCCAAATATTTTAGCTGTTTTTTCCTCCAAGTGAATGGGAACTCATTTTTATATGTCTGCTCCTCCTCATTTTGTACATTGATATTCAGGATCTCTGACTTGGATGGGTTCATTTTAAAATTTTAAAAGTCTCCATAACTTTTTAATTATTTAATTAAATTGGGAAGGGATATCTTAGGGTTTGTTAAAAAAACAGGATATCATCGGCATAAGCCGCTAGCGTATGTTATTCCTCCCCTATCTTAATACCCATGATATCATGATTCCGTCTAATCCCTGCCAAAAGCGGTTCTAGCGACAGAACAAACAGCAAGGAGGATAGGGGACACCTCTGTCATGGGGGACACCCTAGCTATTGGATGATTATATAGTGCATTAGCCCAATTGATCATTTTAGGACCTATTGCCTCTATTGTGTTCTGCATGAAACCCCAGTATACTCTGTCGAACGCTTTTTCGGCGTCAATTGACAGAAGCAGTCCTGGGGTTCCACTTTCTTTTATTTTCTGCACCATCAAAAGCGTTCTGATTCCGTTATCCCTGCATTACCTTCCGGGTATAAACCCCACTTGGTCTGCGTGCACTAATTCATTCATAACTGTTTTCACTCTGCCTGCCAAAACTTTTGCAAATAACTTTGTGTCTGCGTTTAACAGTGCGATAGGTCTATAGCTCGAAAACAATGAAATATCTTTCCCTTCTTTTGGTATAATGGTAATTGCGGCCTCCAGAGCCTCTTTTCTCATCTCCCAATTAGTCCCTATTTCATTCATGTAGGAGCATAATTTGGGGATTAAAATGTCTTTAAATTTATTTTAATAAAGTGCCGTCAGTTCGTCGGGGCCTGGGCTTTTCTCTCCCGGTGAATATTTAAAGGGGTTGTAAAGGTAAAAATGTTTTCACCTTAATGCATTCTATGCATTAAGGTGAAAAAACTACTGACAATACCGCCGCCCCCAGCTCCCCCGTTTTACTTACCTGACCCCGCGAAAGTCGGCTGCTCGTTCCCGACATCCATTCTGCTGCTCAGCCTGGCCACTGATTGGCAACAGTGGATGGATTGGAAGCAGCGCAGCCGTTGGCTCGCGCTGCTGTCAATCACATCCAATGACGCGGCGCGCTGGGGGGCGGGGCCGAGTGATACAGCGAACGGCTATAGCCGCCGGCTGTATCACGGGAGCGCGCCCGCAACAACTAACCACCATGCGAGGGAGCTCGCATTGAGGTGGTTAGTTCTTGCGGGGAGGAGCTGAAACAGCCGCCGAGGGACCCCAGAAAAGCAGGTTCGGGGCCACTCTGTGCAGAACGAGCTGCACAGTGAAGGTAAGTATAACATGTTTGTTATTTTTAAAAAAATTAAAAAATTACCTTTACAACCCCTTTAAGGTTCTTCTAATCTCTTCTTCAGTTATAGGTTCCTCTAGGGCTTTTAAATTTCTCGTCCGAGATTTTATTTAATTCTAATTCGTCTAAAAATACTTTAATTTTTTTCCTTCCTCTCTTTATCCTTTTCAGGTAAGTCCTTTTGATTAATCGAATATAGTTTACCATAATACTCCTGGAAATTCTTTGCTATTTCTGCTGTTGTATATGCTGTTCCTCCAGTACTAGTTTGTATTTTCTCTATATAATTTACAGATAATTTCTTTTTAAAGCGGGGGTCCACCTATCTATCGTTTTTTTTTTTTTTTGAGTTCATTCACAAACTTTTCTTCTCAGCATTACATACTCACATATTGTATGTAATATGTCCGCCTGTGTCAGATTTCGTCGGAAAGGATAACTTATTATTCACTGCAGGCGGTTTCCATCTTCATTGTGGGCATTTGAAGCCCACAAGCATTTATTTCCTGGATGTGGTGAATGCTGTGGTCCCAGCATTCACCGCTCGTTCCCGCACATGCTCAGTGGCATCCTGGGAAGCCTGAGACTAGCTCCCAGGAGTCTGGGAGAGGCTAGAAACACGCCTACTCCCATGGGAGGAGAACCAGGAAGTGCAAAGAAGAATAGAAAAATAAAAGGTAATTACGGCGATTTAAATTTTTTTAAACGGCATGTCAGCATCTAGGCAAGGAAGAGAACACATACAGATATTGTTCAAAATTTGGGTGGAACCCCGCTTTAAGTATTTTGGCCAGAGATATTTCCCTGTTTTATTTCCCTATTGGTACCTCTCTTTTTTGATTCTATTAAAGGCCGATTGGGTTTTTTGTTTGAATAGATCTATCAGTTCCTCCCTTTTTATGATAAATGCCGAATTTATTTCTTGTTTGCCCGTTATTTTATGTTGCTGTTCTTGCTTGGAAATTTGTTTAGTTATTATTGCTATTTTCTCTCTTCTCTTTTTTTTTCTGTTCTGCCCCTATCGCAATCAAGATACCTTTGATATAGGCTTTATGTGCTTCCCAGACTTTGGCTTCAGGTAAATCATCTGTTTCATTTATTTTAAAATACTGCTCAAATTCTACCTTTATCCTTTCTTCTATCGCTTTGTCCTGTAACAGGTCCTCATTTAATCTCCATATGGTAGTCCTTCTCTGCACCCCCTCATTATTTATTCACATTGTTACTGGGGTGTGATCTGAGAAAGTCCTGATTTCAATATTCGTACTAGATACCGTTTCCAATAGCCGGTGTTCAATCAGGAAGAAATCAATTCTTGAGTACGTCCCGTGTACAGAGGAGTGGAATGTATAGTCATGTATTCTGGCGTGTTGTATTCTCCATACATCCACTAATTGTTACATAGTTACATAGTTACATAGTAGGTGAGGTTGAAAAAAGACACAAGTCCATCAAGTCCAACCTATGTGTGTGATTATTTGTCAGTATTACATTACATATCCCTGTATATTGCGGTCATTCAGGTGATTATCTAATAGTTTCTTGAAGCTATCAATGCTCCCCGCTGAGACCACCGCCTGTGGAAGGGAATTCCACATCCTTGCCGCTCTTACAGTAAAGAACCCTCTACGTAGTTTAAGGTTAAACCTCTTTTCTTCTAATTGTAATGAGTGGCCAAGAGTCTTATTAAACTCTCTTCTGCAAAAAAGTTTTATCCCTATTGTGGGGTCACCAGTACAGTATTTGTAAATTGAAATCATATTCCCTCTCAAGCGTCTCTTCTCCAGAGAGAATAAGTTCAGTGCTCGCAACCTTTCCTCATAACTAAGATCCTCCAGACCCT
Organism: Aquarana catesbeiana; assembly: GCF_042186555.1. NCBI lineage: Eukaryota > Metazoa > Chordata > Amphibia > Anura > Ranidae > Aquarana > Aquarana catesbeiana. The sequence goes on from NC_133332.1 coordinate 291,243,392, forward strand.
TTATTAGCTTTGTTGCCCTTCTTTGTACTCGCTCCATTTCCAGTACGTCCCTCCTGAGGACTGGTGCCCAGAACTGGACAGCATACTCCAGGTGCGGCCGGACCAGAGTCTTGTAGAGCGGGAGAATTATCGTTTTATCTCTGCATTTGATCCCCGTTTTAATGCATGCCAATATTCTGTTTGCTTTATTAGCAGCAGCTTGGCATTGCATGCCATTGCTGAGCCTATCATCTACTAGGACCCCCAGGTCCTTTTCCATCCTAGATTCCCCCAGAGGTTCTCCCCCCAGTGTATAGATTGCATTCATATTTTTGCCACCCAAATGCATTATTTTACATTTTTCTACATTGAACCTCATTTGCCATGTAGTCGCCCACCCCATTAATTTGTTCAGGTCTTTTTGCAAGATTTCCACATCCTGCGGAGAAGTTATTTCCCTGCTTAGCTTAGTATCGTCTGCAAATACAGAGATTGAACTGTTTATCCCATCCTCCAGGTCGTTTATGAACAAATTAAATAGGATTGGTCCCAGCACAGAACCCTGGGGAACCCCACTACCCACCCCTGACCATTCTGAGTACTCCCCATTTATCACCACCCTCTGAACACGCCCTTGTAGCCAGTTTTCAATCCATGTACTCACCCTATGGTCCATGCCAATGCACCTTATTTTGTACAGTAAACGTTTATGGGGAACTGTGTCAAATGCTTTTGCAAAATCCAGATACACCACGTCTACGGGCCTTCCTCTATCTAGATGGCAACTCACCTCCTCATAGAAGGTTAATAGATTGGTTTGGCAAGAACGATTCTTCATGAATCCATGCTGATTACTGCTAATGATATCATTCTTATTACTAAAATCTTGTATATAGTCCCTTATCATCCCCTCCAAGAGTTTACATACTATTGATGTTAGGCTAACTGGTCTGTAATTCCCAGGGATGCTTTTTGGGCCCTTTTTAAATATTGGTGCTACATTGGCTTTTCTCCAATCAGCTGGTACCATTCCAGTCAATAGACTGTCTGTAAAAATTAGGAACAACGGTCTGGCAATCACCTGACTGAGTTCCCTAAGTACCCTCGGATGCAAGCCATCTGGTCCCGGTGATTTATTAATGTTAAGTTTCTCAAGTCTAATTTTAATTCCGTCCCCTGTTAACCATGTAGGTGCTTCCTGTGTTGTGTCATGAGGATAAACACTGCAGTTTTGGTTACTGAAGCCCCCCGATTCACTCGTGAAGACTGAGGAGAAGAATAAATTCAATACCTTTGCCATCTCCCCATCCTTTGTAACCGGATGTCCTTCCTCATTCTTTATGGGGCCAATATGGTCTGTCCTCCCTTTTTTACTGTTTACATACTTAAAGAATTTCTTGGGATTTATTTTGCTCTCCTCCGCTATGTGTCTTTCATGTTCTATCTTAGCCATCCTAATTGCACCCTTACATTTCTTATTGCATTCTTTATAAATTCTGAATGCTGAGGATGATCCCTCAACCTTGTATTTTTTGAAGGCCTTCTCCTTTGCTTTTATATGCATTTTTACATTGGAGTTAAGCCATCCAGGATGTTTGTTCGCTCTTTTAAATGTATTACCCAATGGGATACATTGGCTAATGCCCTTATTTAATATGCTCTTAAAGCAAACCCATCTCTCCTCCGTATTCTTTGTTCCTAATATTTTATCCCAATTTATGCCTTTTAGCAAGGTTTGTAGTTTAGGGAAGTTGGCTCTTTTGAAATTCAGTGTCTTTGTGTTCCCTTCATGTTTCCTATTTGTGTGATTTATACTGAAACTAATTGACCTGTGATCGCTGTTACCTAAATTGCCCCGTATTTCCACATCTGTTATCAGGTCTGTATTGTTGGTAATCAGTAGATCTAGTAATGTTTTATTTCTAGTTGGTGCGTCTACCATCTGACCCATAAAATTGTCCTGCAAGACACTAAGGAACTGGCAAGCCTTAAATGAATGCGCGGTTCCCTCCACCCAGTCTATGTCTGGATAATTAAAATCCCCCATTATGATAACACTTCCCATCCTTGCTGCTAATCCAATTTGTGATAGGAGATCCGTCTCCACTTCCTCCCTCAGGTTAGGGGGCCTATAGCATACTCCCAGTATTATTTCGCCTTAGCTTCATCCCTTTGGAGCTCTACCAATCATCATGAATTGATGATTGATGTAATTTCTTAATTAGCTTCTTCATCTGTGCATTTCCAGTCCCCTGTCCGAAGTACCATCAATCCCCGGTTCCATACATAGATTAAAATCCCCTGCCATGATGGCCCTTCCGCACTTGAACTCAGAGAATTTCTCTATAGGCCCTAGTAGATATTTTATTGAATTTTTATTTGGGCAATATAAATTGCCAGGGAGTACTCCACTTAATTTATTTTCCCTCTCAGGAATATGTAGCACCCTTCCGGGTGCACATTTCTCGCCTCCAGGACAAACCTTACACCCCCCCTGCAAATCCTATGGCCACTCCCTTTGCCCTATTTGTTGAGGAGTCTCCATAATACCAAACTGGGTTATCTTTTGACCATATTTTGCAGTTGGAGCCCAGTAAGATGTGTCTCCTGTAATGAGACTATATCTGCATTATAATGTTTTAATTCTCTTAATATATTGTGTCTCTTTACAGGAGACTTTAACCCACGTACATTGTACGACACTAATTTCAATGTTCTCTTATTGGTGTATGACATTGGGAGCCGGTTGCCCTGGGTATTAGTCTGCCCCTTATATTGATAGTCTCCTGGGTTTCTTTACGGTTAGTGCATTGCTTTTGTTGTCTCAGATAGGTGTCCCCACCCTCCCTTAACCCCACCCCATTCACCTTATTGGGGGTATCGATCTCCCCATAATCGGTGAACTCAAGGCACTCCTACTCCTTCAAGCCAATGGTTCTCCCCCTGAGGTGGTGCTCCTATACTGTGCCCCAGACCAAGCCGCAACCCCCCCCCCAATAGGGGGTACCCCTGTATCCACTCCACTCCACTCCACATTTCATGTATTTACCTCTCCCCTCCTCACCTCCCACAGTCCTCCCCTCCCCTTTTTCTTTTCCTTCTCCCCTCCTCATCTTCTTCCTCCTCAAGTCTTCTTCTTCATTGCCTTTTTCTTTCTAGGGCTAGGGTTCCATTGTCGCTGTTCCTCTGTTAGATATTTTGTCCTTCGTTTCCCATCAGCCTCGAATTTCCATTAGTGTCATGTCCAGTCTATTGCAAAATTTGGGCGTATCTTCTGGGTATCTAAGTGTGGCTGATCTCCCCTCCTTTCTCCCGATCAGGCAGGCCGGAAAACCCCAAGAGTATTGGATTGAATGTGCTTTCATTTGTTCCAACAGAGGTTTTAAAGCTCTTCTCTTAGTCAGGGTCTCTGAGGCCAGATCCTGGAATATTTGTAAGTTAGTCTCTTCATATTTAAGGGGCTGGGTGGATTTTAAAGTCACCCAGATCTGTTCTTTGTCTTTGTAGTTGTGAAATCGCACAATCACATCTCTCGGCACTTCTCCTGCCATCTCTGCCGGTTTTCTGATCCTGTGGACTCTTTCAAGCTTTATTTTTTCTGTCTGTGAGAATCCCAACAGGGGGCCAAATATTTTATCCATCTTTTTCTTTTTTTTTTCTCATTCCTTATTTTATTGTTGGGCTAAAATGCATCTTTTTTTTTTTTTTTTTTTTTTTAATAATAATGTTTATTCAGAGTGCAAAGCAGCATGTGATCTCTGACACTTTGCTTTTACAATTGCTAGAAAATGACTCATGTCCAATGCTTTTGTAAGAGCCTGAGCTAATCACATTTCCCAGCTAACCATTTCCTTCTAGGGAACTGAACTGTGAACACAAGACAATATAGTGTTAAAGTGGAAGCGTGTCCAGAATCCAAACACATTTATTTTGTGACAGAAGCCTGGCACTGGTTGTCAGAATGAGGTTATTGCTGCAAAGAACTAATGTGCTTTTTGTAGATGCCCAGTGTTCTACAAAGGAATCCCTACACTAAAGTACCCTATCACTTAATCTAACCATTAAAAAAAAAAAAACCCTGGTAATTTGTGACCCTTTCATAGGGGGGAACATGAGACTTCTGAACCTTCTGAAAATGCCAGTTGCTCAACTGCTTTGCTAATGCAAGTCAATGGACCTAGAACAGGTGTGCAGATTATTTTATATATTTGCATACTCTGAGTCAGACTTACAATCAATCTTTACCCATTCATAGGATAGTGGCAGATTCTCTTGAAAGCCCCCCATTCCCTCCCATGTGCAGTACAGGGGGCAACGGTTGGTCCCAGCAGTGTTGCCAACCTACCAGATTGAAATTTACTGACATGACGCCCAAAATTTTACTGGCATTTCCAAAAGATACAAAATGACAGTTTAAGTGCAAATTTCAGTATTTAGGCTACAAACAAGTACAATAAGCAATGAGCAATGTGATTTAAGGCAGATATTAAGGCAAGAACAGATTTCTTACTTTCAATATAGTAAGTAGGTAGCTCAGGGACAGGACTCAGGAGGATAAGAAATTAGAATGGACAGGCACGCACACATTCTAAGTGACACTGACAGCAGTGTGCAGCAGCACAGATGATGATGACACCTCAGGACACGAGTCAGTGACAATCTCTCTCCATGCCAGGTGGTCCCTTCAGCCCATTCCAGCCCAGACAGCACTGACTGACCGCTCCCGGCTTGTCTTGCTTCCATCCTGCAGACCCGCACATGAGGTTTCAGCAGCTCCGCTCCCTTGTACCATGACATTGCACAACACGCTCAGGCATTGCCTACGCCAGACCCGCCGACACCACCCAAACACACTATAGCAGGCACCGCTGCAAAGAAGCTGCTGGCAGGACTTTTTGTGACACCCTGCCAGCGCAGCTCCCGAGTGTGAAAGCACTCGGGCTTTCACACTGGGTTTGCAGCTGAGGCTTTTTTCAGGCGCTATTTTTAGCGTTGTAGCACCTGAAAAACACCTCCAGTGTGAAAGGGGTCTAAAAGTTCCCACATTACATGTACATCACGAACTATGAACTGCAGCAGATGAAAAATGTAACACACAAATGAGGTGATAACCACAAATTATAACCTATATTCAATCTATAAAGTAGTAGTACAAGTCAGTAGGTATTCTATGTAGGGAAGACAATCAGACATTTTAGGCAACAAAGGAATGATCATGTAGATCAGATATATTATACCTCCAATGGGAAGATGGTGACTCAAATTACAAGAAACATAGGGCAAGATTTACGAATACTGGATCACACAAAACCTAGTGCACTTCCGCATAGGACCCAATCAGCTTCCAGGTTTTATTGTCAAAGTTTAATTGAACTGACGTTAGAAGCTGATTGGTTACTATGCACAGCTGCACCAGATTGTGTGCTCCAGTTTTAGTAAATCTCCCCCACAGGGCTAAGAAACAACTTCCTGTATGTCATTTATGGCACTAGATCAGGGGGTCTGCATCCTGTCGAACACGGGTAGGTGACAGGTAGACCGGGACAAGTCTGCGTCTCCGCAAAGCCTTCGGTCCTCCTCACTCCCTCCCGCCTGCACCGCCGCTGTCATCAGCGAACAGCGGAGAGCAAGAGGCAGCACAGGGGGGCGGAGGAACAGGCTAAGTTAACTTTTCTAGGTAACCTGCAGGTGATTGGTTGCTAGGTCCTAAGCAACTAATCACCAGCTTGGGAAAGTCACTCGGCCAGCTCCTGCCCCCCGTCTAGAATTGTACTGGTTCTCGGTCTTGTGTACACAGGTAGGATGCAATGGAACACTGCAATGGGAGGGAAGGGGGGAGAGGACACTAGTTAGTTAGTGTGTGTGTGTGTTGCATATCAGGGTGGGTTTCAAATTGCAGATGGGACCCGGTTTGAGCTGGCTTTAAGCCTTTGAGAAATTATTGAACCCTGATACCACCAGGGTAAATGAAGAGACTCCATAAACTATAAAATCTTTCATATGAGAACATCTTGGCAAAGACCCCTATCCTAAGTCTATTTAATTTATTCTTCATTTTGTCATACCACCCTAATTAGATTATCCCTTGTCTTTTTTGTTCTCTTTATGTAGGAGAGATATAAACCATTAGAAGTGATCTAAATTGTTCTAACTCTGGGTTCACCACCTCTTCAGTAACCATACGTGAATGAACTATTACATAGTAGGCGAGGTTGAAAAAAGACACAAGTCCAACCTAAGTATGTGATTTTATGTCAGTATTACATTGTATATCCCTGTATGCTGTCAGATATTTCAATAAATACAGTCTGTAATTCCCAGGGATGTATCTTGGCCCTTTTTTTAAATATTGGTGCTAAATTGGCTTTTCTCCAATCAGCTGCTACCATTCCAGTCAGTCGACTGTTCGTAAAAATTAGGAACAATGGTCTGGCAATTACTTGACCGCGTTCCTTAAGGACCCTCGGGTGCAAGCCATCTGGTCCCAGTGACTTATTAATGTTAAGTTTTTTTTTTTTTTTTTTAAGTCTAATTATAATTCTGTCCTCTGTTAACCATGAGGATAAATATAGCAGTTTTGGTTACTGAAGCCCCCCCGATTCCCTCGTGGAGACTGAGGAGAAGAATAAATTCAACATCTCTCCATCCTTAGTAACTAGATTTGCTTCATCATTCTTTATGGGACCAATGTCATCTGACCTCCCTTTCTTACTATTTATGTACTTAAAGAATTTATTGGGATTTTTTTTTTTTTTTTTACTCTCCTCCGCTTTCTGCCTTTTCTGTAATATCTTAGCCACCCTGATTGCACCCTTACATTTCTTGTTGCATTCTTTGTAAAGTTGGAATGCTGATGATCCCTCAGCCTTGTATTTTTTTTTTTTTTTTTGAAGGCCTTCTCCTTTGCTTTTATATGCATTTTTACGCTGGCGTTAACCCACCCAGGACTTATTATTAGCTCTTTTAAATGTTTTTCCCATTGGGATGCACTGACTAATACCCTTATGCCTGATTCACACTTATGCACTTTTTGCACTACAGAACATGTTCCATCAAAAACCATGTTAAATGGACTATCGTGCAAAATGCACTAAAAATGCATAGGTGTGAATCAGGCCCTAAAGCATACCCATTTTAACCCTGTGTTCTTTGTTCCTAACATTTTATCCCTATTATCATCTTCTAGCAAGGATCCTAGTTTAAGGAAGTTGGCCCTTTTGAAATTCAGTGTCTTTGTATTCCTCTTATGTTTCCTATTTCTGTGATTTATACAAAAAAAAATTAACCTGTGATTGCTGTTTCCTACATTGCCCTGTATTTCCACATATGTGATCAGGTCTGTATTGTTGGTAATCAGTAGGTCTAGTAATGCTTTGTTTCTAGTTGGTGCATTTACCATCTGACCCATGAAATTGTCCTGCAAGACATTTAGGAACTGGCAAGCTTTAAGAAACTGTGCATTCATCTATGTCTGGATAATTAAAATCCCCCATTATAATGACACTTTCTATTCTTGCTGCTAATCCAAATTGTGATAGGAGGTCTGCCTCCTCCTGGTTAGGGCGCCTATAGCATACTCCCAGTATTCCCCTTAGTAGCTCTACCCATAAGGATTCCACCACCTCCCTTAGTAATGTCATCTCTCACATTCATTTGTACATCATTGATATACAGGCATATCCCTCCCCCTTTTTTACTCTCTCTATCCCTGCAATTATAGGGAATACCCTTGAATGGTTGCCAGCAAATCATGAGAGCTGTCAAACCAAGTCTCTGTACTTCCTACAAAATCTTAATCCTCCTCGTACAGCAGTAGCTCTAATTCTCCCATCTTGTCTGCCAGACTCCTGGCATTGATGAACATGCCACATAGTTTAGACCGGTGGCATACTATCTCCTTATTGGGCGCTCTGGGGTTGCAAATAGGACTTGTTACTATACTTACCTCAGGTTTAGGTGCTTTAGTCAACCTACCACTAATGCACCCAATACTACCCCCTGGAATATGTTCAGTGCTGGCTATCTCTACTTCTGGACCCAACCCCCCCCCCCCCCAGTTTAAAAAACCCCTCTAACTTTTCGGCCAACTTCACTCCGAACAGATCTGCACCTTTCCCATTTAGGTGCAGTCCGTACCTTCTATAGAGCTGTTAACTGAGAAGTCGCCCCAGTTCTCCAGGAACCCAAGCCCCTCCTTTCTACACCAGCCACTTGTTTACTTACCTAATCTCCCTCTGCCTTTCCGGTGGGGCTCGAGGTGGTCCTTTTCCTCAAATTTAGCTCCCAAGTCCCTAAAATCATTTTTAGGACACTCCACTATGACATTGGTGCCAACGTACATCATGACAGCCGGGTCTTTCCCAGTAATCGGTCCACCAGATCTGTGATGTGCCGAACCCAAGCTCCCAGTAGACAACATACAGTTCGGTGCTTCAGGTCTTTATGACAGATTACCCTCTCTGTCCTAAGAATCGAGTCCCCTACCACCAGAATCTGTCTTTCCTTTCCCTTGGCTTTACACCCCCACCCTCACTGGAAGAGTCATCCCCCTGGCAGCTAGGGGAGTCACTCTGGTCCAGCAGTGCTGGTCTCCGACTGGTTTAACCGCTTGTTGTCCAGCGCACAATGATATACGTCAGCAGAATGGTACAGCTGCGCAAAATGGACATACCCGTACGTCCCCTTTAAATCGTGGGCCCGTGCCCACGGGTTCCGCAGACTGTCAGCTGGTAGCCCGCAATCGTGGCACGGAGAGGCAGAACCGGGAGATGCCTATGTAAAAAAAAAAAAAAAAAAAAAAAAAAAAAGGCATTTCCCTGTTCTGCCTAGCAACATGACAGGGATCTACTGCTCGCAGTGATGTCATGTTCTAGTGAGCCCATCCCCCTTACAGTGGGAACACATTTAACCCCTTCCTCGCCAGTGACATTTATACAGTAATCAGTGCATTTTTATAGCACTGATCGCTGTATAAATGTCAATGGTCCTAAAATAGTGTCAAAAGTGTCTGATCTGTCCGCCGCAATCATGATAAAAATTGCAGATCACCACCATTACTTAAAAAAAAAAAAAAAAAAAAAAAAAAAAAATGAATAAATAAAAATGCCATAAATCTATCCCCCATTTTGTAGATGCTGCAACTTTTGCACAAAGCAATCAATATACACTGCGATTTTTTTTTTTTTTTTTTACCAAAAGTATGAAGAATACATATCGGCCTAAACTGAGGAAGAAATTTTGATTTTTTTTATATATATTTTTGGAATATTTATTATAGCAAAAAGTAAAAAATATTGCTTTTTTTCCCCAAAATTGTCACTTTTTTTGTTTATAGCGCAAAAAATAAACTGCAGCGGTGATCAAATACCATCAAAAAAAAAACATTTGTGGGGGGGGGGGGGAAATCAATTTTGTTTGGGTAAAACATCGCATGTCCACGCAATTGTCAGTTAAAGCGACGCAGTGCCGTATCACAAAAAATGCTCTGGCCAGGAAGGGGGTAAATGCTTCTGGGGCTGAAGTGGTTAATGATATGGTCCCATTAGTTCTTGATCACACCATGTCTGATTTCATAATGTAGGTTCAGCTTCTAACAAACCTTGAAAAAAACATAGTAGAAAATCGGCGCAAAAAGGGCATGTAGTTACTTCGATTAGCAGAGACGCCCCTTGAGGTTGTGGAAAGGATAAGCACTTCATTGGGTGCCTCTGCCAATCAAACTATGTGCCCTCTTTGTACAGACTACATCTTTAAGCCACCTGAGAATTCCCAAGGCATAGAAAGTGACCACACTGATCCTGCGTGGAGACAGGTTTTCTCCACCCATGCACTAGGAAGGCCACATCTTCCCCCATAGTTGGGTGATCGCAGTCTCCAGTTGAAAGTCCATTTTGACTTTTTTTTTTTTTCCCCCCCATTTTATATTGTGGAGAGAGACTAGTACCGGTTTGACAGGCACCCTTCCCCACTTTCAAAGGACAGCGCTGTTCTTTGAAAGTTTGCGCCCCCCCCCCCCGCCGAGGGGCCAGTTAGGAAGCGCAGTACGCCGGATACGACAAATGGCAGCAGCAGCACCCGACAAGTGATCAGAAGATCAGCTGGGGTGCTGACATGGCAGGCTCCCTGGACAGGTAAGTGTCCATATATTAAAAGTCAGCAGCTACATTTTTAGCTTCTGACTTTCTTTTCCCCCCTTCAGGCAGAACACTGCTTTTAAGGGGAGTTGATCATTTTATTTATGTAAACAAGTATTTAATGGTTTGTTCAAATAAAAGGTTGTAAAAAAAAAAAACAGATTTTACCTTTTTCATCCTTAAGCACGGTTAAAAGTTCAGTGTCCTCCCTTCAGAGATTTACTTTTTTTGCTGTAACTACTCTATAGGAGTTTGTGCAGGAAAGTCTGTTCCCGCTTATTAAATAATTCTTAATTTAAAAGTAGAACATGCTGCCTTTTTTCTGCACTGGAACGCTGTAAAATGCATCAAAAACGTACTGCAACACACTTGTCCTTATTTAAGGTTAAGAAAAAAAGAGGGGGGGGGGGTTGCACTGGACTACATAAAACACACTGGAACGCATCAAAAACGTGCATGCAGAAAAGCACCTGGAACGCATCTGGACTGCATTTCTATGGTGTGAACTGGCCCTTGAAGTCCAGCCTGAGCTCATTCAGCTGGGCTTCTCCTATGGGTCACAGGAGTGCAATTAGTTTTACACTCTTGTGACCCGTTTTCAGCAGAGAGCGGTCTGAAGTTCACTCTCCACTGATGTCATCCCGACAGTCTGGATCCGCCAGGTGTCTGGACTGATGGCAGTCTCTCTGAGCGTGGAGGAGCAGAGCAGGAGAGACGCCGATCGAGCAAGCAGCTCTCTGCTTAGAGAGCTGTGAGAACCGAGCCATCGGCAACGTTCGATGGGTCAGTTTTCAGTGCAGAGATGCTGGGGAACCGATGCTGCATCCACCCAAGTATAATGGGGGGGACCCCAAACCCATACATTATACAATTTTCTTATTCAATTTCCTTTGGATTTACCTTCAACTACATAGTGCAGCGGCCTGCTGGATTGCATATAAATTAAAATGGTTAAAGGTTTGACCATATTCTATGATTTTGTTAAATCTAAAAGAAAAATTGTATAATGTAAGGCCAGCTCTATCACTATGCAGATACCAATACAAGATATAAAAGTCGCAAACATTCAAATACACGATTATTCTAGTTTAGGAATAGAGCTCCTTCTCTCCCTTACTCATGTTAGGGCTGCCTGTCCATACTTGGCATTCATTCAATGGTGGCTTTATCAGTAAGCAGAATAGTGTGTACTGTATAGTGAGAAGACTGGGGGGGCGGGGGAGAAAATTCTAAAGCAGGAGTGTTCATATATCAACTGAGCTTTAAGTTGCAAACCCCATAGTGAATGTAATGTGTGTAAAGCACTGCGTAAATTGACAGTGCTGTACCTGTAATAAATGGCATACCCAAGATTTTTAATTAAAATTGACCTTGCCTTTCACAGCACCAAAACTCTATATTGTTGCACACCCCCCCCCCATTTCAGGAACAACCTCCCTCCTGCATTGTAAGCTCTAACAAGCAGGGCCCTCCGATTCCTCCTGTATTGTAACTGTACTGTCTGCCCTCATGTTGAGAAGCACTTCGCAAAATGTTGGCGATATATAAATCCTGTATAATATGCAGGGTCAACACAAAAAACCCACTGGCCTTAGGCAGACTTCTGATCCTCATTCTGCTAAAATTGCAATGTGTGATCCTGTGCAAGAAAAATTCCCCTTCATTCCTGTCCCAATGACCAGACAAAGACAACAGCAAATCAAAACCTAAGATTATAACCCTAAAAAAAAAAAAAAAAAAAAAAAAAAAGATGACCAACAGCCTTGTCAATTTGGACTGAGGCAGAACATCTAGAAGGTTTAATCAGTATTTGTTTAGCTTCAAGTTTTCTTGTAAATCAGAAAAGGCCCATAACTGAGAAAATCAGATGGTAAAGCACAAAGTATTGCAGTAAATTGTACTCTTATTGGTTATAGCATTGCAGCCTTAGCCAACTCATTCTCATGAAGTCTCCACTCCCTGCTAGTTAATGTTCAACAGGCAGCTCCTTCCAGCTACATCTAAGATTTCCAAGGCTTGGGGAGGCTAGTTTAGAGTTTGGTTGATCCGGTTCTAGGTAGGAGAGACTGGAGATAAGGTGTCGTGAGGCAAGTACTGTACTCAATCCAGAATTCTGAGAATTTGCAGGGGTAATTTATACAAGAGATACAAATAGAAACCAAAAATGTTGTTTATTACAATATATAGAACTTTATTAAACGGACCCTAGACAAGCATTCCGTTTACAACAGGCAGGTTTAACATTGACTTTTTTTTGCATTGATTCTTGCTTCCTTTTGTGGATCAGATGAGTTGACCACCTGGTACTGAGGTCAATAGCACTTGTGTATAAACACATGCCCCAGGCAGCCTCAAAGATGGGGGTCATCCCCTTCAAACCACTTTGTCAATCAGTCCAGGAGCTGTCACCAGCACCCCCACCAATCACAACAGAATGGGCCCATAATGACACGGAGAAGAACAAAGGTGCAATAGTAGATTAACTTTTCCAAAATCATTAAGATACTAATAAGGCAAAACCACATTGCTTGATTGTGCTGGATGACCACTATAATGCTACTCCGTTTTTAGTGTTAAGCACATACAATCCAGGGATTTACACCAAGAATGCAGTACAATATCTGCTTATCACTGCCAGGTCATGCCCAGTGTGATCTTCAGGTTCTTATAATCAGAAATGCAGCTGATGACTGGGATCACCTTCATGAAATTGTTTATAATTAACATCCTATGTAACTTTCAGTATTAGAGCAGTAATGTTCAAACTGTCTGCATCCACCTATGGCATGATCTGCTCCTGTGTAACAATACTGCCAGAGTATAGCAAACTCACACAACATGGAGCAATTTTAATGCAGTTTCCCCACCACAGTGAGCGAAAGCCTTCCTCATGACCTATCTGCACAAAGACCCCTGTGATGGACATTGTTTTCTCAGTGGGAGTGCTAGTGCGTTACTTCTATAATACATCTTTCAGAAAACCCATTAATAATTGCAACACATGGACCTGGAATTGACTGCAATAAGCCAACAGATTACCAGAAGAAGCTACTAATGCTGTTCAAAGACATATGGCACTTTTGCCAGGGGAAAAACGAAGGCGTTAAAACTGAAATACATTAGAAGTAGTACACCAATTTCTCTACGCATTGAAAAATACCTTTAAATATAACATTTATTCCCCATCACTGGCTATGTCTGCTTTCTTGTTTGTAAGAAAAGCCTAAAATTTAAGGGACGACATGAGGATCCTTCTTGCACTAAAACTACAGTTGCCCCGCAGCTTCTCATATGTCCTTTTTACACAAGTTTCAACCCCAAAATGGCTGAATGCCAAAAAACCTGTACTCTTAAATAGCACACAGTGAGTTGAAAAGGCAGATGTCATTCATAAATGCACTGAACAAAGTTCAGCATTCCTCCTATCTCTGACCGCAATTACACAATTCTCCTTGCCCTCTTGAACACAGTGCAATGAAAAGTTGTGATCGAGCTTGAATCAATCCTGAACATTTCCCCCTATAAAAAAAAAAAAAAAGCAACGTCCACATACCTACATGTGTGGCATTATTGCCCAATAAAACTTTACAAAAGGCACATGTATACCTTCAGCCAATGTAGGGAAGCCAAACATGTCCACAACACAGCATCAGCCACAAGATGCCTTCACCACATTCCAGTTGGTGCCTGAGGATTTTTACATGGAGGAGAAACAATGTGGTCTGCTCTGCCAGCAGTTCCTGTCCTGTGAAGACGTCTGGTGTGACAAAACAAATTTTTAGGGATGTCCTCACACAAGGATTGAGCATTGCGTTGATGCTACATGCAGTTTTACCTTGTTTGCAAGTATCTTTACTACATTAAGCAACTTTAGAAAAAGTTATTGCACTGTATCGCCTTTGTTCTCCAGATCATTTGGACAGGCAGTTACTGTGCTTTAAGAGTAACATCACCAGCTGCCCACCAAAGTGAGAGAACGCCTGGGCTGACTGCTGCTGTGATCTGATCCTGAAGTGGTATGGAGGGGATGACATCCATCTTTGAGCCTGCCTAAGAAACACATTTACACACAAGTGCAATTGACCTCAGTACCAAATCACCTGCTAAGAAGGTGGCGGCGTTGGAAAACTGAAGTGTACACAGTGGAATGTTAGCAACTGGTTTTCACAAAATACGCCAGACTATTTTTGCGTCTAGTTTAATGCACTTTATCACTAAAGTTGTAATGTTTAATTGTCCAAGTTGTTTTTATTTAAAGCAATAGCACAACTATCTTGTTTTTGGTTAATACTTTTTTGGCGTATCAACACATACAAGTTGAAACTAAGAGGTCACTTTCATTGTATGGGCTTATTATTAGGCATGTATGATAACCTGGCATACAATGCTATATATAACTGGCTGGTACAATATGGTTTTCAAATGATATACTATATGTGGTTATGCACTTACTTTCTTTGACTATGAAAAATCTGAAGCTAGGTACACATGTAGCAAAAGTTAGATGATTCAGCAGGAACTAGCTAGCTTTTGGTATGTGTACTCCTCTTTTCAACAGAAACCAGTCATTAGACCAGCTTCAGTTGAACAGTCATGCTGGAAAACCAGAATTTGCAGCCCTGACTTTAGTATTCTGACAAGAGGAGGTAAGACCCCCACATCCACTTTGCTTGTGTGGCTACAGGGATCTATGAGTTTCTGTAAAAAAAAAAAAAAAAAAAAAAAAAAAAAAAAAAAAAAAAAAATACACCCCTGTATGTATGTACACCCACCCTGCTTAATAAAAAAAAAAAAAAAAAGTTGTTTTTTTTTTTAATTCTCCACTTCTTGGGATTTCTAGTACCAAGGTCATTCTGTAAGTTACTCTATTTCTGCTGCCAAAACCGAATAAAGTCTCCAGCTGTAGTAGACATTGTCTAATTAAATTAACAGGAAGAAATATGTCCTTGTCATAAGCACAGCAGATGAGAGCAGGGAGCTCAAAAAAAGGGTACAAATGGCACCAATGGAAACCCCAAGATGAGAGGACTTGACACCAGCATCTACTTAAAACAATATCTATATCTAATTATGTTTGTTTTAAAGTGGACCAAACCTAAAAAATAAAAAAAATAAAAATAAAAAAGGGGGGAGTGTATAAAGTACCAAACCATTCACTCTTTATTCTCACATCCTATTTAAAGTGCAATTTTTTTTTGAGGTCTAAACAGAATGCTTATCTGTTTGTGGATCCCATAAACATTTCCTTTGCTCCCAATGACCTCAAAACCTACTAACAAGCACTGACTTTGAAACGTGACGCCAGCTACTTCCCCCTCCCAACAGGTTAGAGTCCACTGATCAGAAGGGAGCAGCTCTTAGGTAAGAACAGAAGACCAGGGCAGAGGCGACTGTATTTGACCAAAGTACCCCAACTGCTTACTATATGGTCTGACACTTGTATACTCAGCAAAAAAATAAAAACAAGTTAGTCAAATAAAAAGGCCATAATACTATATCTATAATTAAACATCTGTAAAAATATCAGTTATTTTCTTTTTAAATAAATATATAATAAATATACAAGCTATGCAGTAAAAACCATGAAAAACAACACACAAAAGGAGGAATGTGCAAGCAAACGCTGCCCTGGATGGACACAGACTATGGTCTTGTGTGGGACAACAGCATTTGCAAAACTTAAGACACTGTGCTGCTGCTAGGTTACTTTACTAAAGTAAAATGCTATAACAGCTGTGAGGCAGCTAAGAAGCCAGAGGTGAGTCTTAGCGGGTCAGGGACCTGTTGGAGGTGCCAATTTTGTAATCCAAGCAGATGCTCGTGAGCCTCATCCAATCAAAATTACAAAGAACTCAGTAGAATGATGGGAATTGGCTGCCTGGAATTTGGGCCAGGCCAAGTCAGGGCTGCTGTTAGAATAGACAGGCCCCAGCCTTCCCATCCAAAAAAAAAAAAAGTGAATACTAAAATACACTAAAATCAATTTGTGGACACAAATGTAACACCATTTACAAAATTCTAACTAAACT
Source organism: Aquarana catesbeiana (assembly GCF_042186555.1). Lineage (NCBI taxonomy): Eukaryota > Metazoa > Chordata > Amphibia > Anura > Ranidae > Aquarana > Aquarana catesbeiana. The sequence continues at coordinate 291,259,533 of NC_133332.1, forward strand.
TAAAAAAAAAAACCCTCTTGAGTACACAACTGTGTGAATGAGGTCTACCCTGGGTTCACACTAGTGCGATGCAGGAATCTGCGCCATTCCAGTGCCGGTTCCCGCATCACTCCTCTCCCGCAGGCAGTTCACACTGCCTTGTGCAAACCGCTGCAGGTGTCATTAACAAAGTTGTGACACCCCCCAGTGCGAACTGAACTCGCACATGAATTGGAACGCATAGGTGAGAACACCCATGCAATTAGATTCTAGTGCGGGGAAAAACAAGTCCCTGCACGATTTTCTGTGCGAATCCAATGCGAGTTCAGCCATACAACTGTATAGCTGAACTTGCATCGCTCAGAGATCGCATGTGATCGGCACCTGCAGTGCGGGTGCGAATCACATGCAATCTGAGATCGCGCTAGTGTGAACCCAGGCTCAGTCATGTGGGCACTGTGCATTGTTTGTGGCTGGATTGCAGGCAGCCTATGTTACGCTATTGGGACACAGCAGCTGTACAAACAGCCACATGTTCCAGTTTGACAGTAGTGTGGGTGCAGGTGTATGGCACTGAACAGACCGTGTGCATTCGGGACCAGATATCCACGCCTAACAAGTTAGGACCTGCATCTGTGTTCCTTATAGCCGCTGCATCCCCATAGAGTAACAGGCAGCTCAAGCCAAACAAACCACTTATTCACACTGTATGGCCCAGAGAACCTGTGTGAATGAGCCCTTCATTTTGGACTTTGGTCAAATATCAGGGGTATAAATAGACAAAAATAAATTGAGCACTGCAGCTGAACAGGGCATATCTGTATTGAGGCTCACTTTTCATTCACAAACTGATGCATAGTAAACCGTATACTATGATTCAGTTATCAACATAGTGAGTGATTAGTACTGATCACTCATTGTGTTCATTCAGAAAAGGAAGAGGCCAGTAAATATGACACAGGTCCATGATGTGGCTCTTCCTGCAGCAGCTGAAAGCTAGAAGGAGAAGTGGAGAAGTCTGCTTTCAGAACCATCAGGCAGATCGGTTCCAGTTAATTTGTTGTTGCGCCAATCACTTTCCTTGTCCACAATCCAATTCTTTCAGCTAGTCAGCTGCCCAGGCCCAAAGCCCATACAAGAGAATCAGTAGCCCTGCATAGTTATATGTCCTCATCTCTGACTGCTGCCTCAGCAATAGCACGGTTGATATGCATGCTACATTACATATAATTAAGTACATTCAGAGAACTCATGCTGCCACATAAGCTCAATACATAAAATGAGCCAAGTGTACAAAAAACAAAAAACAAAATGTAAACAGTTCCAACGTGGAAGATGCTACTGGTCCCCCTAAGCAAGGGGCATGGAATGAGACCAGTCTTCGATTAGGTGAGAAGTTCCTAGCACAGAGGCCTCACATCCTGTTTCTGGGCTTATCACAGCTTTACTCCATTGCTTTAGTGTTAAACACATTCACAGAATGAAGACAGGACAATTAACATCCAGGGAGTTATACCCCAAAAATGTAGTCCAAATGTCCAGCAATAGCATGACATCCACTTCTCATCACCGCGAAGTAACACCCAGTGAGCGCTTTATGTTCTCGTACACAACGTAGCTGATGCTGACGGCTGGGATCACCTTCATGAAATTGGGGGCCAGACCCCGGTACAGTCCAATAGCTCCTTCAGTCTGTATAATATGTTTGAAGAGACTGCTCATAGTCGGCTGTGGAGCTCCTTCAATGGAAGCTGCAGAGGGGGAAAAAAAAAAAAAAAAAAAAAAAAAAATTTATAAATAGGTCAACCAGAGATAAATTGGTTAGTACAGAGATCCAAGACAGCATGCCACACACTACTGCAATTAACAAGGTTTCCCTACAAAAATGACTGCATATATGAGTAATGTAAAAATTACACATTTCCAAACAAATCTGTCACCAGTTAAAATGACTTAAAGAAAAAAACACGCACACGACCCGATATATGGGGCGTGCGCACTTGTATCATTAGCTTGGACATATGCAGAGGTTCCTACACATACAAATCCTGTCAGATCGACAAGTGTACTCACCCTGTGCCTGCATGCGTGTCCTGACCAGAGCTAGGGGATAGCTGGCGAGCTGCCCACATGTACTGGATATGGTCCCGCAGGCCAGTAACACAAAGACACCAGGGTCTGCACTGCTTGTGGCATAACGACTTAGCCAGGCATTCTTCAAAGTCTTCAAAGAAAGATGAAATAAAATGGATTAGAAACTTTCTACAAACAATATCACTGCCTAGAAAAAGTTTCATTAAAGCAGATTATAATAAAAGGAGTGTTTTACTAACATTACTAAATAAAGGGAAAAGCTGGGCATTTCTACAAGTACGGTCATAATAATGTTGGTATTGGACAATGTATAGGTAAATGGTTAAGCGAATAGCCAAAGCCTGGATTCACCTGTGCAAAATCCCAAAAATTGCAGATACAGTGCCTTGAAAAGTGTTCACACTCCTTGAATGGTTTTCTATTTTTTTTTTTACAAATAAATATCTGAAAAGTGTGGCTTGCATTTGTATTCAGCCCCCTTTAAACTCCGATACCCCCCAAATACAATCTAACCAACTGCCTTTAGAAGTCACCCAATTACTAAATAGAGCCCATCTGTGTGTAATTTAATTTCAGTATAAATACAGCTGTTCTGTGAAGCCCTCAGGGGTTTGTTAGAGAACCTTAGTGAACAAACCACATCGTGAAGGCAAAGAAACAGACCAGACAGGAATAAAGTTAGAGAAGTTTAAAGCAGGGTTAGGTTATAATAAAATATCCTAAGCTTTGAACATCTCATGGAGCACTGTTCAATCCATCATCCGAAAATGGAAAGAATATGGCACAACTGCAATCCTACCAAGACATGGCCGTCCACCTAAACTGACAGGCTGGGTGGTGGCATTATGTCATGGGGATGCTTTTCTTTAGCAAGGACAGGGAAGCTGGTCAGAGTTGACAGTAAGATGGATGGAGCCAAATACAGGGCAAGCTTAAAAAAAACCTGTCTGCAAAAGACTTGACTGGGGTGGAGGTTCACCTTCCAGCAGGACAACGACCCTAAACATACAGCCAGAGCTACAAGGGATCTCCAAACTACGGCCCTCTAGCTCAGTGTTTCTCAACTCCAGTCCTCAAGGCTCCCCAACAGGTCATGTTTTCAGGCTCTCCATTATTTTACACAAGTGATTTGATCAGTTTCACTGCCTTAGTAATTACCACAGTTGTTTCATCTGAAAACATGACCTGTTGGGGAGCCTTGAGGGCTGGAAGTGAGAAACGCTGCTCTAGCTGTTGTGGAACTATACGTCCCATGAGGTATTGTAAACCTTTGACATTCATAAACATGACTAGGCATGATGGGAATTGTAGTTCCTGAACTGGAGGGCCATAGTTTGGAGACCCCTGGTTTAGATCAAAGCATATTCATGTGTTAGACTGGCCCAGTCAAAGTCCAGACCTAAATCCAATTGAGGATCTGTGGCTAGACTTGAAAATGGCTGTTCAGACACTCACCATCCAATCTGACAGAGCTTGAGCTTTTTTCCAAAAAAGAATGGGCAAAAATGTCACTCTAGATGAGCAAAGCTGGTAGAGACATCCCCAAAAAGATTTGCAGCTGTAATTGCAGTGAAAGGTGGTTCTACAAAAGTATTAAACTTCGGGGGGCTGAATACAAATGCACACTTCACATTAAAAAAAAAAATTTAAAAATGTAAAAAACATTTAAGAATTTTACTTCCACTTCACAATTATGTGCTACTTTGTGTTGGTCCATCACATAAAATCCTAATAAAAAGACATTTACGTTTTTGGTTTTAACAAGACAAAATGTGGAAAATTTTAAGGGGAATGAATACTTATTCAAGGCACTGTACATTTGCTCCTCTTACAGCCACATTATAAATATAGGGCCTTAGTGGCTTACCTCATATACTGCCAAGTCAATGCCAGCATAAGGAATAATCCCCAGCATGTTGGGAACATATCCCTTGTAGAAAGCAGACATCCCTTCCTTCAGCATAATTTTTTTGCCACAGTCCAACATCCCTTGATATTGGCCAGTATTCCTCAGAGCCATCCTGGTTTTCAAAACCTGCAACCATTAAGAAAAGTGCATAAGTGCCAAATTCACAACCACAGATTGGATCACAATTCCAGCAGCTCATGTCCTCACCTCCATGGGGTATATACTGCTCTGGGCAATCACTCCAGCTAGAGACCCGGCCACCAACCTCTCACGAATACCCAAGATCTCCTGGTCACTCCCAATGAAACGTTTAATCTGGAAAAAGCAGGTTGGAAAAAAAAAAAAAAAAAAAAAAAAAAAAGTAAAAAACACTTATTCTACCACACTTTCATGGCAATAGTAGATAGCTTGCCAACACGCTAATGTGTTCTCACACTATCCCAAAGTAAATCAAATACTAGGTACCTACAAATTACCACGGTTCTACTTATACATGTGACAAAACTACGATCCGATTATGAGCATCTGAAAATAAACCAATTGTGATTGATCTACTCACTGTGTATAATGTGCCTAAATCAAACTGTACCACATCACCTTGCTTAAACATTTGTCTCCTTCATATGTATATTAGGGAAGTGTGTCAAAATTATAAATATACCTCAGTGCTTACTGTTAAACAAGGATTTAAAAACTAAAAAAAAAAAATAAAACCCCCACAACACACATGGATCTTTGCACAACGTATCACAGTATGGAACAAGACAATTCCCCTGTATAGGTACTGGTAACATTGTACACAGATTCATGTGAGTTTTTAATAAAGTAGGTTTCTAAACAGTAAGCACTAGGTGAAGCACCCTCATTTTCTAACATTGGAAGAATGCTCAAGTCTACGCAAAACTGACTCAATCTGTCTGCACTCTGCATTCAAATATATTCATATTCTGCCAGCATTATTACATAGCAGATTGTGACAAACTCACCTGTTCATAAGCCATAAACTTAATAGCAGACTCTGGAGCAATTTTAATGACATTAATGCCATTTCCCCGCCACAGTGAGCGGTAGCCTCCTTCACGGAGCATCTGCGCAAAGCCCCCTGCCATGGACATTGAGTTGCTGCGTGAAGCGTGGACCTGCAAGAGAAACACGAGGCATGTGCTCAGAAATCACTTCTAATCCCAGCACAATGGATACTGCTTTTTTTTTTTGTGGAGGACTTTGTAATCTCAGCAGGAATGCATAATAACCCACAGTACTTCATCTAAAGACATGTTGCTCAGCTGCTAGTGCGTCACTGCTATAATACATCTTTCAGAAAACCATGATTAACAACTGTAACACATGGACCTGGAGCTGGCGTTGATGGTAATAAGCCAATTACAAGTAAAAGCTACTCAGTCCACACACAGAGTTGAAAGAACTCCAACAAAACACTAGTAAGCAAAATTTTTTTTACCAATTAAGAATTTTTTTTTAAATATAGCAGGTTTTTTCCCCCGCCAATCCTGGTTAGGTCTTCCTTCTTATTTCTAACGCAAGCTTTACGTTTTAACGGATTAAAAACGCAGCACAGCAGATTAGGACAGCAACGACATAAGGCCTGTAAAGCCGTTCTGACTAAAAGGAAACCTCAAGCATAAGGATCCTACTGCACTAAAATACAGCCGCCACAAAGCTTCTCATATGATCTTTTCTACACAAATTTCAACCCCAAAAATGGCTGAATGCCAAAGAAAGAACCTGTACTGCTCTTTGGCACACAGTGAGCTAAAAGGCAGATGTCATTCATAATGTGCAGGACAAAGTTCAGCATTCCTGCATTGATCTCTGACCAAGATTACACAATTCTTTGCCTTTGCGAACAAAATGCATCGAACGTTGTGACAGAGCTTGCATCATTAACTATGTCAAAATACCTACATGTGTGGTGCTATTGCCCCATAAATTCTACTAACCTGCATGATAACCTTCAGCCGATCTAGGGGAGCCGTACATGTCCGGGACACAGCGCCAGCCCCGCCACCAGCCACAAGATGCCTCCACCACATTCCAGTTTGTTTCTCCTCCACGGTAAACTCATCAGGCACAAGAAGGTTTTCTCCAACGTCAAAGATCTGCAAAGGGAGCAGAGTAATGGAATCAGTGTTGGCACTATCCAGCCAGTATGTATAAACCATGCTCTACCCTAGGCAGCTTTAGAGCTGCCGGTCATGCCTGTTCCCTACAAGTACTTTAGCCGAGACTGGTAAAATAATTTTTTTGCAGAAGGATATGTAAAAAGGGAAGCACATCCGGTTCCTATAGCTTCAGGCTACAGGGGGGTGGAACAAACCAGCACAGGCCGAGTTGGACCAGTCATACTCTGCATGCAATTTGGTGCCGGAGTTTTAGGTTTTGCCCACTTAATAGCAGATACAGCAAGTTTGACAAGACATGGGCTCCTTAGACCTGCATCCAGGTCCTCTGAAGGATGCCAGTTACATTTCTAATACACCGCAAAATGCCAAATAGGTGAACAACAGCATTCGGTTGTTACTGCACAGGAATAGTTTATTAGCTCATGGTCCACTAATCACTAGAAACAGCTGGGAACCCATTTTACCAAAAACTCGTCTCCTTGGCTTGGCTGACAACTTGGTCATACAAGACTTGGCGTATTGCTGAACCCTAAAGCACAGACTAATACCCCTAAAATAGTCAAGCCCTGCTTATGTTGAGCATTCCGCCACACACATACTTAATGCCATTTGACAGTATGAAAAGCATTTTAATACCAGGTCAAAGTGTGCAGTGACAAGGCAGTACAGTAATTTTCACTTACTGTAGAGTGTTTCCAGTAAAGGATGATTTCAGGAATGTTGTCAGCAGGATGTAAGAGATGGTAATCTCTCCACTCATTCCAGTCTATAGTCATTGTACCATTTTTATCCATGCTGAAAGACAAAAAAGGCCAAGGCATGGAGGTCAGTGATTTCTAAGAACACCACAAATGCAGGCAATCATGCACAAGCACAGCAAGTCACAAGACACAGTGGGAAGGGTACAAGAGGACAACATACTTACTGGGCGACAGGGCCCCATTGGTGGCCCGTCCTAATTCTGACAGCCACACAGACAGAAGCAAAAGGAAAGACAGCACAGATAAAACAGTTACTCCCTGCCAGAAAGTATTAGTGGGCAACTTTGGGATTACTACATTGTTTTATTGTATATATTTGGGAGGAGGAGATATTGTCCAGAAGAGAAAACACAAGAAGGGAGGAGTCTACACAATATAGGACAGACTACAGAACTTGAAGATAAACTTGGTTGTAATAGGTATATCTTGTGTACTCACCGTTTAAGGATTTTCTCTGCCTGCTGCTCGGAGATATTCACACCAAGGTCACGGAGAGATTGCATTATTTCTTGCACATCAATGCGACCTAGAAGAGGAGCAAAAAAAAAAAATAAAAATCCTGTTTTAAGATCAAAAGGAGGGGGAAAAAACAAAAACCAAAACGACCAACGTCTGAGCAGATGGTGGCAAAGCGATCGTAACCTCAACCACCTGGCCTGTGTGAAGACCAAGTCTACCAGCCTGGCCTTGCTCTGACTTAAGTCTCAGGGACTGCTGACGTTCATAAGTGGACGACATGTTGCAGAACTTTAATGGAGCCCACTGAAATATTAAACTGCCAGATTGCGATTTACAACTTCAATGGATGAGGTTATTATCAGTATATTTGAAAAAAGTATTTGTACTCAAGAATGATATGCATTTAATAAAATAGCACAGAAAACAGAAAGCAATGCCATCTTAGCCTGGCCAAAGACTTGACAAAACTATCTTAAATCAATTCAATACATGCAACTAGGATGACGAAATGTAAACTTCAGCAGCCAGCAAGCCTGATCTAGGTGTAATAAAGCTCTTTTGGGGGGGGGGGGGGTGCAAGGTTCAGACACCATATTTTGTGCCAGTATTATTTCATAGTCGCAATGGCTGCTGATGTTGCGCACACACACACAAACTGCTTTAGTAAACCTATTTATAAAAAAACGGAGGAGAACTCCTTGGCAAGTGAGGTTAGAAAAGCAGCTGCAAGCTGCCTCACCATTATGCCTCTGGTGATCCCTCAGTAAGACAACCTGCATTACTTACCATCGTTCTTTTTATCCAGACTGCGGAAGACCAATCTGAGCTTCTTCTCATGGTCACGAAGGTAGTGCACAAACTCCTCAAAGTCTAGCTGCCCATCCTGGTCCTTATCTCCAGCTTTCACTATTTTCTGTTACAGAAGAAGGAGAAACAGATTTGAACGGTCATTCTGTATGTATGATCATCATTAACTGGCATACTGCCTCTGGAAAGTGCAGGATAGAACTGGAAAGGGCATAAGCTGCAACTTTACAGAAACCATCTACAAAACAGAAATCATTTATCTGGGCCATACAGGAACAGAACACACCTCAGGGAAGCCAGCACTATGCAAACTTGACTTGAAAAGGTTAGATTATAACAATGATGGAAAGGTGTGTCCCCCAAAATTGGACATCATATGATTTTAACTGACTAGGTGAGAAGCTGTTGTACACAGGGCAGGCTGATGGGTTAATCGGCACCAATTGCAATGCCACCAGAGGATGAGCGAGATCAGCAGAGATTTAGTGACCTTTGTAAACTGTCTGAGCTGCAGTCACAGGACTCCATCAGAGGACACAGAGTGCTGACAGCTAAAGATAGCTGGGTGTGTGACATTACATGCTGGCCAGCGGGCACACAGTTTACCTTAAGCCAATTCTATAATCATGAATGGGGATAATGTTACAGATTCATGAAGATTGTTAAACTAGATTATGTCAAACACATACCAAAAGACACTATGTACATTTTACACATAAAAAAAAACCAAATATAGTAAATTGAATAAACCATAGAGCAGGTAAGAAATAACACCAAAAATATAAATACTTTCCAATTGTAGCAAAATGTACAGATTCCTCTACTGGAAAATAATACCTGCTAACTTCATGGTTGTAGATTACAATCTAGCCCTGAACCCTGCACACCTTTATTAATTGTCAAGCAAATGATCACATCAACCATAGACACTGAAGCACTCCAAACTACTGTAAGGTCGGAACCACAAGCAGCAATACATACACCCCAGCTGTAATTCATGCCATCACTACAGGGTTTTAGCAAATCCTAAATTAAAAATCTGATGCGGTATTTTAGCTTTTATAGGAGCCAAATCAGCATGGTCAACATTTGCACAAAATAAAATTGTACAAGGAGTACATATGAAATAGGTGACCAAATCAAGTGCTACTTCATAAAAACTGGCACCCAATATAAACCGATAAAAAAACTGATCATTTACCAAACCTACACAATCCCCCTCCAATTTGAAATAACTTCAGGTATTTGTATGGAGAGCTATGACCATGTAACAAAAAAAAAAAAAAAAAAAAAAAAAAAAAAAAAGACACCCCAAGGAATAGGATTTTTTAATGTTAGCTCTACAAGAGATCTTGTGAAATACACCTGCACCATTACATGAGCTAGACAAAACTACATCCAATGTAAAGCAGCCATAAGCTCACCTGTCTCCACTGCCTGTAAGTTGAAAACTCCTGAGATGGAATAAAAAGGCTTAGCCTGAAAATGGATTTCAGCTCTGAAGGTAATCCATTGGACTCAAAGTACTGAAACTCTGCCTGCGACTGATCCGGCACGGGCACATACAAGCACAGACAAAGCATCTTGGAGATGCCTACACCTGCGTCAGCTCTTTGGACTCCTCTACAGCTCCACAGTAAATGCTGAAACCGGCAGGTTACAAGACTAGGTGCCTGTGCTCAGCTTCTATTGGCCGATACAGACCAGCCCCCTCCCATTGAAGTCTGCCTAACTGGCAGAACCAGCCTTCTACAGCCGACCAATCCCAGAGGAGCGAGGTCACTGAATGGGACAAAGGATTCTCCAGCCGCATAAATTGACACACATTAACTCCCTGGAATGCTGCTATGGGACAACAGCTGACAAGATTATCAGGGCAAAGGGAAAGAAGACCCCCTGGTGACCAACTATAGAACACATCACAAGGTGGATTGCTTAAAATGTTGTGTATATTCAGAAGCACAATTACATGGAAAGACCTGACACTTGTTTACATATATAAATAGATCTTATATTTGAGCTTTGTTATAATAAGCCTGTGCTCATAAGTTCAATAGAGAAAAAAAAAAAAAAAAAAAAAAAAGAGGAAAAGTACTAAATAAAAAAAATAGAAAGGCTGCACAAAAGGAGGACACAAAATACCTCCCCATAATACATCTAAATGCAAAACATTTAAAATGTGTTCCTTTATTGTCCATATTTTCTATACATGTCTACCAGTAAATAAAATCTTCCCTGCATCGCTGACATAAGTATTGAGGCTCAGAAACAGCCAACTGGCAGAGGGGTTTGCCAGTGGCAGCCTACTTTTTGGAGCAGCTTTTCCTTAAAACGTATCTTTAGGGGTTGATTTACTAAAACTGGATTGAGCAAAATCTGGCACAGCTCTGCATTGAAACCAATCAGCTTCCAGATGTTTTTTTGTCAAACCACAAGCATCTGGAAGCCGATTGGCTTTTATGCAGAGCTGCACCAGATTTTGCACTCTCCAGTGTTAGTGAATCAACCCCTTAGTCTCTTTATTAAGGTGTATTTGAATCCTCTGCCTCTTAACCACTTCCTGCCCGCCATCATACGACGTCCTTGACTTTGTGCAGGTATATCTGAATGATGCCTGCCGCTACAGCCATCATTCAGATATACCTGCACAAAGTCAAGGATGTCGTATGATGTACTGGGTACAAATGTGGGTGCAAGTTACTGGATGCAAATGTACTGGGTGCTGACAAAGAATAGCCATACTAGGCAAATGCACCTGAACCAGGCATAAGGGCCTATAACTGCAGCCTGGGTACAGACTAAAGCAAAGCTAGGACCTATAAACACCTACTTGCCATGGGCACACCAATCAGTATGACTGCACAGAAAAGTTTTATTTTGAGCGAATTAGTTTTTATGCAGAAAAGGAAACATTTACCAGACTTGTAACATACATTAAATACGTAGAGAAATTCTGAACACAATATTTAAAAAAGGAAAAAAAAAAAAACCTACGTTTTACTGGAGAAGGGTGCTTTCCAGCATCCCAGCTTGGCTAAACTCCATAGAAAAACCCAGCACCACCCCCCCCCCCCCCTCCTTCCCAAACTTGGAGGATCTCTTGCCAGCCATGAAAACTCCATGAAGTAGGGAACAAGCAGCTTCTTACAATTAGGCTTTTAGGCTTTACTGCTGTGCAAGTTCAAACTACACATTTAGTACATTATTGGCTTAAAACAGATTCAAGTATATACAATCAGCTTAAGAAGCCATTCTCAGTAACCCCGGAAATAGACTGAGGACACCAGTGCAAGTAAAATAATAATCTTATGTAATTAAAAAGCAGGGTCTTGGGGCTACTAAAACACGTAAGAGGTCAATTCAGGTGGGCATTGGTTTCATTATCTACCCTACCAATGTGATTTCTCTGCAGGTGCGACCAATATTGAGTACAACTCACAATGATACATCAAGTTTATTAATCGCAGTGAAAGGAAACAGGGAAAGCTGGTCCCGTGCCAAGCATCTTCTGTGCTGCACTAAGAACACAGGAGGTTGGCTGCTCAGCATGGGTGCCATTCAGGGAATTCTCTCCACCTCATCCAATCAGAATCCCTGAATGGCAACCGTGCTAAGCAGAGATCACTGCAGCAGCAGCGTTTACTACGATTGCCTGCTTCCAGCAGGTTCCTACAGGCGTGGTATATGCATAGTTATTTTGATCCAAGCAAAAAAAAAAAAAAAAAAAAAAAAAAAAAACACCTCTGGTGCCACCTTTCGGCACAGTTTTAAGGCCCTAGGGGCATCTACATTCTCTGGCCACCCCCCCTCCCGTGTCATGGCCACACAGCCCCCTCCCGTGGCTCTAGCCTCTATTCAGTTGTAATAGAACCATGTCTCTGGTGAAAATAAAAATGTAAAGACTAGGTCCACCTTTGCAGGAAAAAAAAAAAAAAAAAAAGAAAAAAAAAGCAAGCTTGCAAAGCATTGCACCCGCAAATCAGTGGATTGCAGGAATCTGGGAGGGGTCCCATTTATACCAAGCTATACCCTAAATATGGTGCAAAAGATAGACCGAGTATCACTAGCTCTGGCTGAACAGAGATGACATCACCAGGAGGAGGATGGGGGCCTGGGTACAGGTGGTAGGCGTGTCTAGCGAGTTTTGCAGCCATATTGTATAAATTGTTTGGATGCCACACGCAGATTAGGCGGATTTGACTCGAGAAAGGGATTCCCGATTCCACCTGATCGCCAACCGAATGTTTTTTTTCTGGTATTCATACATGTAGATTGAGGTTTGTTAGCCTGATCTAGTCGCTGTTTTAATGAAAAAAAAATGTATGATGCTTGTAGCTGAGAGAGATTGCCTTGGTCTAGATCAGTGGTCTCCAAACTGTGGCCCAGATTGAGCCCTTTGCTTGCCTGTATCTGTCCCTTGGGGCATTATTCCATTAACTGACACCAATAATGGGGCACCATTTCTCTCATTAAAAACCAATGGTGGACATGGATGCTGGGGCTCCCCCCCCCCCCCCCCCACACTCACTAGCCACAGTACAGCCCCCCCCCCCCCAGCCTAAATGACAGTATATTGGACACTTGCTTATGAAAGTTTAGAGAGCCCTGGTCTAGATAAAGAAACTGTGGGGAGATCTTGGGCATTTACCAAAATGTACTGTTTTATAGCTTTATAAGATGCATCCTTTAATATGAAACTTGAAGTGATCCAAATGAAAAGAGCAATAATGAATTTCAATGCATGTACGGGATTCCTGCTTTTCGTATAGTTATCAGCTCTTGGTACTACAGTACGTGCGGCTGTTACTCCTGCATCTCTTAACGCCATCCATTGCGGTGATGGGTCACTTCCTTACCCACTTATTTTAACCCAATAAATGCTACACCATTGTGCTGTTGGCCAATTCACTTGAATGGGTTCATTTGGCAGCGGTACCAACTACCAAATGCAACAGATGGATCATCTTTAGCGTAACCGCAAAGCAGCACAAGTACACCCCCCCTTCCTTTTTCTGCTCATAGAGGGGCAGCAAGCACTGCCACATGTCCAAACTTAGCCACAGAATATGCTTAACAGTTTATGTATAAGTGGTTGTGACTTGTTTGGGACAGCTGTTGCATAGTACAATGTGACCAGGTTTGTTTTAACTGTGCAGCAAAAACTGCAGGTAACAGGGGGTGTAAGAATAATTATCCAATCTGGAACCAGACCCATCACAAGGCAGGTAATCTAAATACAAGGACCTTCTATAAAAGTACTGGAACAGACTGCAAATCATGCGACACAAGGATGGTTAATAATTGGGAGATAAAGCCTCTGATGCAAGCTAATGAAGATTAGACAAATGATAGATAAGAGATCAGATCCGCAACCACGGAGGTCAACGTGAGTTTGTCCTCTGCGTATTGCATCAATGCTGCTACCAAGAATGTTAAAGCCTGGCCAACAACCCCACACTGCCCGGTACATTCTGACCATGACCAAAAAAAAAGGCTCAAAGTTACAAAACACTCCTTTATATTACTGCAAAAATGTCCACCATGTTCCAAAAATGCCTACTGCCTCTGGTCCTACTGTTTTTCTGTCACTGACCCAAAACAAGCATGCAGTGAACTTAGATAAATTTATTAGAATTAAAAATATCAATGATAATATACGCAACATGTCCTAGATTTTTTTTATTTTTTTTTAAATTACAGAAATATACTGACAGAAGCCCCACTAAAAATACTGAACCACCCAGGGTAAAGACCTATATGTAGGAAACCTATTCAACAGCAGCCCGATATCCACCTGCTCAGAATCCAGGACTAATCAGTGACAGCCATTGGGCTTCACTGGTAGCTCAGTAGCTGCTTATTCAGGACATTCACCTCTGAAAGGTGTCAAAATAGTTTAGGCTTAGCTACAGTGAATGCAGAGAATCAAGTCACATGTGACCTTGTTCAGAATAAATCATTCCTCAGCTACAAGTCTCTCACATACAAACTGCACAACGACATTCAGGCTAGGTTCACATCTGTGTGGGCAATTTCCACTGCAGGTCCACACCTGTTTCCACAATTACCCGCACAGAAAGACACGATGAATGCATGTGGGTGCCAATAATCCTAACAGCACGCAGCATGCACTGGAAATCACACCCGCAATGCACATGCAGTTCCCGTGCGGGCTGCGATTCCAGAAATGGCGCAGGGACCCTTTCCGTGCATTTCAGGAGGCACGGCAGCCCACTCTAATAGGCTGCCTCGCCCATGCAAAACATGGCTAATAAAATGTGAACTTGCTCATAACTCAATTTACATGGCAATGAAAGCGGCCCAAAAAACTGACAATGCAAGATAAGCACATGCTGCATTTATGTAGTACAAGCACAAAAAGACATCCTTAAAAGCAGGACAGAAAAATAGAGGAACTGACCTGCCCAGGCAGACTCTTATGTTAGTGTTTAATGCAATTCAAGGACGGCTATGGGATGCAATTAAGAGAGCATACTGCAGCAAAATATAGAGGACAAATATAAAAAGCCATTAGTGTCAGAAGGCAAGACATTTGCCTGACTCAAAGTTTGCCCAGCCCACGCATACTGAATAAAACAGGTTTATGAATTACTTCATATAACTATTAGACATGCAAGGTGAATACATTAAAGGAAAAACGTCATGAGCAACAAATGCTAAACCATTGCTAAAACCTCAGAAAAAGCTGCTTCAAATAATTTGAGTAACAGAACAAGCATGCAGCCAGTGAAGTCCGAACTCTGGAGCTGCATCATTGTTCTAAGTCAGTGATTTAAAATGGTACCAACACAAGGAGTTATTAGGAAAGAGGAAGCAAGAGGTCAGCAATGGTAGCTCTTATGACATGTTCCCTTTAAATCAGATTCATTTCTGCAATTAAACCTCTTTCGATGTGGTCCTGGAACTAAAAATTCCAAGCCCTCTATAGACGGCAGCAGGTACACCCCGAGCAATAATTCCATTCCCAATTCAAAGTCACTCAGTTTTGCAGTTTTGTGACTTTCCATACTCCTCTGCTGAGTGGCATCCACTGACATGCTATGATGGTTCATGGACAAGAAAACTTTACCTGCTGCAGCTCCTTCCAGGGTGCCACCACCATCAGGACAATCTGGCCCTCAGCATCACTCTGTTCCTTCACATCTGCCCCCTCCGTAATAGAGGGACCATTTACATTATCACCATCAGAGCCTTTGCAGGCTATCCAGGGAATATACGTGCCTAATAACTCCCAGACTGATTTCAGCATCCTTCCTTTTGTTAGCAAAGAAGAAATGTGAAGATTGAGGAAAGAAACCTCAAATACACCCTTTTAAGACCTGGATGGTTCTCTGCAACAAAGGCTGCTTCAATGAGACAGCAAAAAAGAAATAGAACACTGGAATTAGGAGCAGGAATATAGCTGTACAGCAAGCATCATGCAATACAGTTTAACACCTGGAGTCTGCCTTGCCCTCACTCTGCAAATGTTCACACCAAAAATACTGAAGCCGGCTGCTCTGACTCTGCATTCACACTGCAGCAGGGTATAGCCAATCACAGCTGTGGACATTAACACGCTCTAAAGTCAGACCAGTCAGCATCCAGCAAGCCAGAAGGAAATTCCAGCATCACTCATGGTCCAAGAGGAGGAAACTGCAGCTTTAGGGTGATCTATACAGCATCCTGTGCTACAGAGATGACACAGCTTTTCTTAAAGTGGAACTCATTTCCTATAGATGTTTATCCTATATAAAATACATAAAAGAGAAGCATAAAGTAAATGCTGTCAATGTGTTTAGGTTTTTGAAACCCCTGTAACAAAATCTGATACTTGTGATGAGGTAAAAGTTATGTGATGTAAGAAAAAAAAAACCTGGCAGCCAGTCCAGCAATCTGGGGATTTGAAATCCCCTGCTCTTCTCAATGCAGTGCTTCCAGGATACACGAGATAGATTCTGGTTGGTCAGCACCATCACAGCGAATCAATCTGGCCCATCCTGGAAGCACTGCATGGAGAAGAGAAGGTGATTTCAATCTATGAACCAGCTGCTGAGGTGCTCACTGCTCAGCAACCCTGGAGGTTAAAGTGGAGGGCCACCCTGAAAAAAAAAAAAAAAAAAAAAAAATTAAACTTGATAAACCCTTGTTGCTAGGCAGTCTTCCTAATTTGCCTCTTCCTTTTCCGCGGCATCTTCTGCTCCTCGGTGAACGGCCCCGTTGTCTTCTGGGAACTGTGTGTGTTCCCAGAACACCACGGGGCCATTCACAGAGCGCCGCGTGCGCAGTAGGAAACTGGCAGTGAAGCTGCAAGGCTCCACTGCTTGTTTCCCTTACCTAGGATGGCGGTGCCGGGACCTGAGAGCTGAGGGATGGGTCGGCCTCGGGCGGACGACATCGCGGGCACCCAGGACAGGTATGTACTTATTTAAAGTCAGCAGCTACAGTGCTTTTTTAGGCCGGAATCCCGCTTTAAGAGAGAAAGTAAACTTTTTTTTTTGCAGATTTATACTTGCCTAGGTGGATGCAGCATGGGTCCGATGCTACATCTGTCCCAACACCTCTAACCGAGCGATTGAACACTGCCGATCACTCGGTTGTCAGAGCTTCCCGAGTAGAGCTCACTGGAGCACTGAGCTGTGGAGGGACCGGTTCAGTCTGACACCGCTACACCGATCTCGGTAAAGAGCCTCTGACAGATTCTTTACCACGTGATCAGCCGTGTCATGGGGGTCTGTGCTGATTGTTTATCAGCATAGCCCCCCTCGGATGCCCACACTGGACCAGAGAAGCACCCAACATGTGGATGGCCAGGTACATCCCCCATGGCCATCCACATGTGCAAGTGAATGCACAACATATGCCAATCAGTGCACACAAATGGGCACTGACTGGCACAAATAAAATCAGTGATGCCCAGCAGTGCAGCTATATCTTTGCCCGTCATTGAAGAAAACATACTTATTTACAAAATTTAACAGAAACCAGAGAAAAAAAAAAAAACCCACACCCCACAATCGCAGAGGTGATCAAATACCATTAAAAGAAAGCTCTATTTGCGGCCCTTTGCTTGCTTTTATCTGGCCCCTGGGGCACCATTTTATCCGCTGATAACAATGGGGCATAATTCCCCCACCCTCCCCGCTGGATACCAATGAAGGGGCACTATTCCTCCCAATGACACCAGTGATGGAAGACATCTCCTCCCACTGACACCAACAATGGGGCATAATTACTCCCATTGAAACAATGGGGCATCATTTTTTTCCCCCCACTGACGTCAGGACCTTTTCTACTCCCAATGGCGATGGTCCGGCCCCCTAAATTCTGAAAGACAGTAACCTGACCCTTTGATTAGATAGTTTGGAGACCACTGCTCTAGAAAAATCATTTTCACAAAATACATTCTTAAAGCCTTGATTAGAAATAGGATGCAATATCTAGCATCAAACAGTGTGATGGATCCTAGCAACCAGCTGTCTAGCCAAAAGCTGAAATCTACATGAATAGCTGGCAACGGCGACTATTTTCCTACACTTGTATAAATGAGGCCCAGCGTTTCCCTTTCAGGAAGCCAGTCCTCTGAAAAGGAGCTGGAAACAGATCGGCCACTTGCCAAGTCGCAGTGACATTCAAAGAATTCAGTTACCATCAGCCTCTAAAAAGGTAGAGGATGCAGCTAAAGCCAAGTTCTCTCTTCACAAAATGCAATAATCTACTTTATTACAAAATAACCCAATGTATTTAAAGCCAAAACAAGTAAGCAATGGTTAAAACCTGATGGTTTTAATTTTTTTTGGTAATTTGTGTCCCATTAAGGAGATTTTCCTTCACTTCCTGCTCTGCAAACAGGATGAAATCTCTCCAAGGACAGACAAGTCCCCTCCTAGATAGTTTTTTCAGGGACAAGCGAGTCCATTGGAAGATCTCCCCTGATCTTGTGGCTTGATCCCGAGCTGGGCTGTGTGCCACCATCACATACCACAGCGTGGCTTGGCCAAAAACCTTCATCCACCTCATAGGATTTGATCAACAGCAGGAAGAGCCAATGGCTCCCACTGCTGCCTCCATGTCCTGTGAGGAGATGAGAAGTAGCGATGCCGCTCTCGGGCAGTGTTGAATTGAGATTGGGCTCAGGTAAATATTTAGGGGGCTGCAGGAGAGCCGTTTATGAAAGGTTTAGCACCTAAGAAGAAAAAAAAAAAAAAAAAAAAAAAAAAACACACAGAGTGTGGAGGGGGGGGGGGGGGGGGGGGGAATAGATTGGAACACGGCTCGCTGAATACTGATCCAACCTCTTCAAATTCCCCCTACCCTATGCCCTAATCCACTATGTTCTATGATTGGTACTGAAACCAGATGAAAAGATGAATTTTTTTTTCATATTCTATTTTTTGGGAGACTGGAATAGCATGTTAGGCGAATTAGTTCTTGTTTCTTTAAAGTTTTTCTTCAACTAATGGATTGTATGCTTTCAATGCATCCAGTTGCTCGTGGGAAGTCTCAGCAGCGGGGGCCATGCAGCCGTCTCCTTGCACCGTGCAGTTATCTATACGGCTGCTGCGGTTCCACTCATTTATTATAGGCTGCCCGATGCAGCTCCTTGCTAGACCAAAAAGAAACTGTGCGGGATCACACTATGTGGCTCTCCAAATTATGGAGGCGATGACCAGCTAACAAGAAAGTAGACTTGGATGCTACTCAGTACACCTGACATTTGGGGGTGCCCTGAAGGCACTGAAAACACTTGCCACACACCCTCTTTTAGGGACTGTGGGAATACAGCTTTAGGGAAAATATAAGCTGGGCAAATGATGTGCAGACTACAAGTCAGTCATCTCATAAATGACCGAAGCGTGCCTGAGCATGCATCTTTATGTACTGTGCATTCCAAAAAAAAAAAAAAAAAAAAAAAAAAAAAAGAAGGTCAAAGATATCCCAAGGTAATAAAGTACCCACATTCAAGCATTCTGGTCAGCAAAACTTTGCAAGGTCTTCCTGGAGCCCTTTTGAAGGCCTGAGTGTGTCGGAATTCTGCTTTGTCAATTAAGCTTGCCGTAGACTGATTTAAAATTAAAATTTCAATCAGTCTATGTGCAGGCTGGTTGTACTGGGGTCAATCAACTTCACTACAACCAGAACCAGCCTGTTTTTTTTTGCCTGATGACTGCTGGTGGCTAAAGCCACCAGCAGCGACCATTGTATTCTGTTGGCTCTCCGTTGGCAGAACACAATAGCACTGTGGGGGAAGGATTCCCAAATCAAGCAATTTTCTTTCCTTCAACCTGTGGTGCATAACACATGGCCTCTGCCCTGGTCTTTCAGAAGTATTCGGTTCTGAAAGAAAGCCTTCTGCATATCAAATATCTGTGCTTTACAGACAGACAAATAAAGCATGGATGAAATGACAATTGAATTCAGAATGTTCTATCTACTGCCAAATGACCACTAACCCAAAGAACACAAACTGCTGAACAGATGGTTGTGAATAGAAAAGGGTAAGAAGAGCGTCGCGTGATGAGGAAATAGAGCATTGTATGTAAAGATCTTAAATGGATTAAAGAAATGCTGGAAGTACAAAGCACATCAGTAGGGCTTATCTTCACACACTGATCTCATCTTAATATACAGCACCATACCAGCAAGATAACACAGAATGCCAGGAAAGTGACCTCCAGATGAAAGGAACTCCAAAAGTTTATATTAACCAAAATCTGATTGGGGGGGGGGGGACCACGACCCTCTTCATGGTGGGAGCCAATATAACACACAAAACAAACAAACACTCAACAATTAAGCCATTTCTGAACTCTTATGGGATAAGCAACATCTTCAGGGCATGGTGTGCTTTGTCATGTCAGCAGATTTTATTGGAAAGTTTCCTGGCAAACAGTCATATTCTTCACTCTGACTATAAAGCTGGCCATACATTCTACAATTTTCTTGTTCAATTTCCTTCAGATTTCTCTTTAACTATGTAGTGCAAGGGCCTTTCTGATTGCATACAAATTGATAGTGTTTAGGTTTGACCTCATATTTAGATGGTTTTGGCAAGTTTAAACGTATAAAGTATGACCAGCCTAATTCAGTGCATGCACTACTGTCACTGCTAGGTGCCAGTGCTTAAACCAACCATTCAATTAAAAAGGAGGTACAGAAATCTGGCCATCTAGGAGCAGACTAAATTTCTGTGCTAATCAAAATTAGTATAAGTGGACAAAAATGATTGTAATCTCATACATACAACAAAAATAAAGTTATAGTTGGTAGCTCAAACACTGTGCAGACGATTCCAGAACACACCCTCAATAACTGACATACAAAATAAATAACGTAGCACAACTAATGATCAGCTCAATAGTAAAAAGTCCACTATAAGCAGTCCATAAATAGTAGTACAATCAAATCAGTGAAAAAATGTCTAGCTCTTTGTAAGTGGTAAGTGGCGTACGTGCTTCCAGTAAATAAGTGAATTGAATGCTCACCTTAAAAGAAAGGTCAAACAACGCAACAACACATCCCAAGGCAATAACTGGAATAGCTCACTTCTTTGATCATTCCTTCTAGGCGCCGCTCCCCCACCCCCACTTCAGGAACTACTTGCCCTCATATACTTAACAAAAAAAAAAAAAAAAAGCCATGGGCATATACAGAATACAAAAGATCAATAGTTCTCTCCATATTGAATTTATTCTCTCAGTGCATTAAAAACCACTTACAGGAATATATAGCTCAAAAATGCATGTGCTGATATACATCCACGTGTTTCCCCAGCACACCACATAGTAGTTCTCCAAGATGGCTGCAAGAGGAGGTCATGGGCTGGGCTCCGCCCCAATATGCATTACATTTGGTGATTGGACTTCCACAGTAAGACCCATTGAGGAAGTCCAGTCACAGGACGTAACGTGTATAGGAGGGGGAAAGCTATGTGTGGTGAGATGGGGAAACACCCTTCTTATGGAGGTCAAACACTAAGGTGAGCATTCAATTCACTCGTTCAGTGGAATCACACACACACACACGACCCTATCAAAGAGATGGACAATTCACGTGTCACTGTGGCAATTTGATTATACTACCACTTTATGGACTGTGTATAGTGGACTTTTACAATTGAGACGATTAGTCGCGCTACACTATTTTGTACATTTCTGTGCTAGGGCATCTGGAAAGCATTTTATTTCATGTTAGATATAACAGTATACTTTACATTCATGAAAAAAACTCTTGGTTTTTGAGGTTTCAGAAAAATGCAAAAGAACAGTTTGGTGTAAAATATTTAGTCAAAATTATATTTCCCTACTCCTAGGTTCCAGGGTGATATTTATGTTTTTGCATAGTTGCGAGGTTGAAGACAATAGTCCATCCAGTTCAACTTGTGTAGGTGTACGTGTGTCAGTGTATAGAATTATTTCCCATATGGGGTATTCTTTAAGATGCACATCCAAGATTCTTTTAAAAATACCCATACTCCCCACCGCCAATTGAGAGAGTTCCATATTTTTTATCGCCCCGACAGTGAAATCCCCCTGCGCAACTTAAAGGTTAAACCGCTTCTCCTCCAATCTCATTGTGTGGCTCCGTGTCCTTACACTCCCTGAGACCGAATCGTTTTTTTTTTCCTATGCTGGTATTACCATTGAGATATTTGTAAATTGCTATCATGTTAACTTACTGTGTGAACTTCCCCAAAAATCTCCTTGAATTCTGGATTCACTATGCCCTGTGAATAATCACTGCTGCATCACATTTCAGAGCCTGCCATCTGAACTACAGACGTGCTGAATGGAGGAGTTTCAGGAGGCATAGTTAGTACAGGAAACAGAGAAGCTGCAAATCATGCTGGGAATCCAGGAAGTTGGGGAAAGACAGCCAGCAGATCTCATGAAAGGAGGAGTATTTTCAAGTAAGCTTATATTGGATTGTCAAATATTTCTATTATAAAATTAGGATGTGACCATAGACCTGTTACAAAAAATAAAAAAAACCCTTTGAATGGGACAGCCATGTTCCACAAATGTAGGCTTTGCTTCTTGGTTTGCAGTCAAACTACAGTTCTAGTCTCTCCCTATACAGACTATTCATATATCAATATTTTTTCTACTATGTTCCAGTAGGGCAGGGGGAAAAAAAAAAAAAAAAAAAAGAAATAGATTTAAATCTTGAATCGAGTAGGTCAAATAGATTCAAAATGTAAGCAAATCGATTTTTTTCCACAGCGCCTGTCCTGAGGAGCTGCGGGCAAGAGTTTTTAGGCGAGGCCGCGGCTTCGGCCTAGTCCGCGAGGCCGGACGCCGCGGACTAGGCTAAAGCCGCGGCCTCGCCTAAAAACTCCTGCCCGCAGCTCCTCGTGATCAGAGCGGTGTCCACAAAAAAAAAAAAAAAAAAAAAAAAACCCCCCTCGATTCAAATTTTTTTTTTTTTTTTTTTTTTTTTTAAGAAAAACTCCCAGCACTATGTTCCAGTAAAAGAAGAAAAAAAAAAAAAAAAAAAAAAAAAGCCACCATGGTCAGATAGCGACTGTTATGTGATTTTGAGCCCATTTGTGTGCGCATAACAAAGTATCTTCCATCACAGTAAACAAACGCAAACCCAGCAGGTGGGAGCAGGATGTCCTCAGCAGGTAACCACAGTCAGTGTAATTAGTGTTGCACATGAGCACGACCCATTGAGTTTCTTGTGACACCTACAGTAGACTAGATCGCAAACAGTCATGTTTTTACTCCTCACCAGAGATCAACATGCCTGCATTCAGCCCATTACTTTTAAAATCGCCAAATTGATGGTGTATAGCAGCATACCAAGTAGAAAGCAGTGTGCAGTAAAAAAAAAAAAAAAAAAAAAAATTATATAGTAACCGCTTAATGTCCCTTGGAATCCCTCACACTATTCAGGGAAAAAAAAAAAAAAAAAAAGTTTTGCCGTGTTATGCTTTAAAGCTTTAGGACCCTTTCACACAGTCGGATTGTTCTGGTATACATGCAGAGCACAACATACTACAAAAAGGTGCTACAGCAAGGGTAGGAGAATGGGTTACAACAAGGGTAACCAATATATAAATAACCTTTAGCGACAACTACATAAAGAGGAAGTTATGGCAAACTAGACACAAGGGTCCCACATAAGGCCAATTACACAATCAAGCCATGGAAAGGGCCTTGTGCAATAAAAGATTGCCAAAATTATCACTCCAGTTACACACAACTTCCCCTTAGAACTCTGGACCAACTCCAGTCCTCAAGGTGCCCCTAACAAGTTTTCAGGATTTCCCTCAGATGAAACGGCTGTGGTAATTACTAAGGCAGTGAAACAGATCAAATCACCTGTGCAAAATAATGGAAAGCCTGAAAACATGAACTGTTAGGGCGCCTTGAGGACTGGAGTTGAGAAACAATGCTTTGAACTATAGATACCTGTATTCTGCTGCATGTATAGAAAGACTCCTGTGTGTGTTTCAGCAGGGTGGGAGGGTGAATTATTAGCATTTCCTATGGTAATGAATGGAGTCATCTCCATGTTATTTCAGGCATCCCTGGAATTGGAGAAGCCCTGGGGCATCCTCACATCATGTTGTTAATACTATTTAGGGAAAGGAGGCTATTAACATTACTTCACATGAGACACACACACACACACACACACACACACACACACACACACACACACACAGCTAGGCTCCAGGGGAAACGGACTTCTTGGTGATCAAGGTTTTCAGTGCAGCAACAAACTTAGGCGTCATGTACATGGGACGTTGTTCAACCTCTCCTGAACAGCTAGAAACCGGCGTCTAAAAATGGCCATTTAGCCACGTTTACATGCCGCGTTTGAAGAAAAAAAAAAAAAAAAAAAGTTACTCTTCAAAATAGCCAAAAATGCCTGTAAACGAAACACGGCTAAATGGGAGTTACCGTGTTTGAAATGCCTCTAAACTCAGCTTCTGAACGCATTTTTCTGGGTTCCAAGAAAAAAAAAAAAAAAGCCTCTAAACACAACTGCCTAGAAAGGACTATAAAGGACCCTGTGTACATGTACTGATAAGATAACAGAGGAGATTTCAGGGGCGGTTGAAAAAAATGCCCAACTGCTCCAAAATGTCAGTTTACCAGCAGCGGTGTACATGAGGCCTAAGTCACTTTGATGCAAACATTTTTCCTGAGAGATAATGGAATGTTTGATGTGCTGATATAGCAAGGTTTACTTTGCATGTAACAAAGAACTGCATACTCCTAACCTATCACAGCTGATGTGTCAGCCGATATTTATCCAGCATCTGTCACTCTACAAACATCCATTCATTTAGGCCCTAGAAGCCGGTAAAACTGCTCAGGTAGAAAAGGAAGCAGCGATCCAACAACCAGACTTTCACTTTACTGAATAAAAAGCCGAAACCTTCCTGGTTAGTTTGCATAAATCAGCACTGCTGTGTAAGTAATATGGGCAAAGTTATGCCACATGAAATGAAGGCAAGAGATCTGTCCATTTATAAGGACTGTATAACAAATCTTCATAGCAACTAGATCACTTTCAACCTGGACTAGAGAAATATGGCTGCTATATGTTATAGACATAGTATAATGTCTTTATATGCCCCCACATTAGATACTATTTTAAAGTGTTTGTTACCCCAGCATTTCATATTCCTGATAAGTGCCTGCTGTACTATGTACTTGTAGGAGAAAGTATCCTGTTCTCTTTGTATCGCTTCCTTTCTGTGAAATCCCTAGGCTTTCCTATTAAAAACTGACCACATTAGGCAAGGGAGCACAGCTTGGTCAGTTCTCTAGCTATGCTGGGAGCTCAGCCTGCTCTCCTCCAATGGTTGAGACTTGTCCCAATACACCCCCACTGCAGCCATTCACTGGGAAGATCAGTACACTGTTGCTTCTCCCCCCCAGCTTGTATGCTGATAACAGAGGGAATGTGAAAGAAAAAAGAAAAGAAAAAAAGAAAGAGGAAGAAAAGAGGAAAGAGGAAAGAGGAAGAAAAAAGGAAAAGAGGAAGAAGGAAGATTTTTTTTTACATCTATGCGCAAATTTTTTGCCTCCCATTCCCATTTTAAACTGGATTGTTTCACAAGGCGATTTATTTATTTCAGGTACTTGTATAGCGCCGTCAATTTACACAGCGTTTTACATATACATTGTACATTCTCATCAGTCCCTACCCTCAAGAAGCTTACACTCTAAAAAAGGTACCTAACACATTCATACATACACATACTAAAAGACGAATTAGACAGGATCCAATTAACCTACAAGCATGTCTTTGGAGTGTGGGAGGAAAGCGGAGTACCCGGAGGAAACCCACACAGGCACAGGGAGAACATGCAAACTCCAGGCAGATTGTGTTGTGGTTGGGATTTAAACCAGGTGATCGTTTACAATCACTTTAACAGAGGAGCAACGAGCCTCTACTAGGAAGAAGAAAGAAATAAGACGCATGTTGTATAAATATAAACTAAGACACTACATGTCAGATTAGCTGCTATGGATAGTCATGCTTCCTTTGCCCCAGTGTACAAATAACCAAGCCTTTAATAAGCAGACTACCTTTGGATTTAATGAGCTTTCTCTAATGAAATAAACCTTACATCAGGTCCAATGTAAACCTTCAAGACTTCCAAGCCTTAAATGAGTCTTCCAACACCAAATTATGTCAATCCACAAGTGAAGAAATGGACAGCCATTAGTTAATGCAGCTTGGACATTGTTGAGGAAAAACTATTTGAACCAAAGAACAGAAGTAGGCTTGTTTAGTCTACCAAGAGAAAACAAAAACAAAGAAAAAAAAAAAAAAAAAAAAAAAAAAAAAAAAACCCCTCACACCACAACACTTCCAGTAATGTGTCTAGTTGTGGCCTTGCAGTCCTAGTGACTCATCCCTGTAGGAAAGAGGGGGCTGAAAGTCACGTTATATGAAACTATACTGGTAAAATTCTCGTTTTGTTTATTAGGAGACCAGTATTGATGTAATTACTTCTATAGACATAAAAGAGGGGGGTTGGGTGGTGTGTGAAATCTACCATACACTTGGCTAGTCAGTGTTTGCTAATTAAACTGGTGCCACAAACCAGGATTAGAGGATTGAAATCACTAAGAAACAAAGAAATAATCAGTGTTTCTATAGAAACCTTTCCAAAAGTCATCAAACACTTAGGAAATGAGTAAGCAAAGCCTTTGATATATTTGTAATCAATAGTATGTTTTACTTTGCATGTCATTATACAGTAATAGCAGGTTGAATGAAAACAAAAAAACAAACAGATTTTCCCATCCACACATTAAACCGCTTCAGCCCCGGATTTTACCCCCTTCCTGACCAGACCACTTTTTGTGATTCGGCACTGCGTCGCTTTAACTGACAATTGCGCGGGCGTGTGATGTTGTACCCAAACAAAATTTTCCCCACAAATAGAGCTTTTTGGTGGTATTTGATCACCTCTGCAGTGTTTTTTTTTTTTTTTTTTGGCGCAAAAAATAAAGAATGATTTACTTTTTGCTATAATAAATACCCCCAAAAATTCTCAGTTTAGGCCGATATGTATTCATAATTTTTTTTTTCCCCCCTCAAAAAATATTGCAATAAGTGTAAATTGATTTAAGCAAAAAAGGTATAGAGTCTACAAAATGGGGGATAATTTTATGGCAAAAAAAAAAAAATTAAATAAAAATAAAGTAGTATTAGTGGCGATCTGCAATTTTTATTGTGACTGCGACATTATGGCAGACACATTGGACACCATTGTCATTTATACAGCAATCAGTGCTATAAAAATGCACTGATTACTGTGTAAGACACTGGCAGGGAAGGGGTTAAACACTAGTGGGTGATGAAGGGGGTTAGGTGTGTCCTAGGGAGTGATATTGGCTACAACTCGCATGACAGCGATCACTGCTCCCGATGACAGGGAGCAGTGATCTGTCATGTCACAAGGCAGAATAGGGAAATGCCTTGCTTAAATCTCCCCATTCTGCGTCTCCGTGACATGAACGCTGGCAGACATCGAGTCAGTGGGTCTGTACGCGGCGGGCCCCACCAATTAAAGGGGACATACAGGTACACCCATTTGCCCACCACTGCCATTGTGCCAACGTATATCTAAGATACAAAGGGAGGGAAATAGCGGTTGTCCTGAAAGGCTCTTAGAAATACAGTCACCAGTAAGTCTAACTAGGCCTTTCTCCAATTGCCTTTCAGGACAAACTTGGAGAGGATAACCGAGAAACTTACCTTAGGGTGGGACTACTGCCTGCAATACCTTCCTGCCGAAGGCTTGATCTGCGGCGGACAGTAAGTCCAACCTATAATGTCGGAGAAATGTTGAGTAGTTGGACCAAGTGTTGTGGAAAATTTTATATTAATGTATTGTCATAAGTCTCCCAGTGTGTGTGTTCAATCACAGCCCGCTCTAATAGCTGACTGGGGCAGGCCAACCCTGGTTGAGATCCGTTTGGTAGTGAAAAGCTCTTTGGGGACGTAGAGAAATGTTTTGGAGTGGGGACATGTCCGCCAGCTAAGGGCCCCTGTGCGATGCACAGAACGATCGTCTGGTGGGGATGTGCTCGCTCTGCAAAGACATTATCGGATTAACGAGTGTGCTCTCATGTTGCCTGTGTGCCTGATCAACACATTTGTGGCCCAATGAGTGTACGCCTGCCGATAATTTCTCGTCCACAAAGACAGTAGAATAATCCCAGGTATACATTGTTCTCTGGAACAATGTATAATAGGGATTTCTATCAAACGGAAATACGGGAGTCTTTTGGGTTCTGGTTGGAGACAGGGTTAATGTTTGAAAGCCATGTGGCTTCTAAAAACATACATGCACCCTGTCTCTGCTCAGACACACCCATGAGACTCCTGTAGTCATTGTTCATTGGTTGTTGCATTTTCCTGTGTTAAATCCTTATATGGTCATTTACATCCTGTGAGGTCATATCCTGTGTCCATTTCTTGTGAGGTCACAAGCTTTGTAAGAGGTGTTTGGCTGTTGGAGGCGGAACCCTCAAGCTTTGGGACTTGCTATTGATATGCTAATAAAGTGGCTCACGCAGACAGCTGAGACAGAGCTGTAAGGGCAGTCTTGCTGAGATGAGTGTAAGAAGGATGTGTTGCGATTCTATTTGTAAGCATGAGACACACACCAGAGGAGAGACATATGATCAAAAGGTGAGATGGTATTTTATCATTAGACGAAATTGTTATTATGATTAGAAACAGGAGATTTGGCTGTGTGCTTTGCGTACAACCAAATTTCACTAACACAAGTAGCTACCTTGAAAATTTGATCAGACATAGCATTGGCCCAGGAAACTGCCGTTGATCTTGTGGAATGAGCAGCAATACCTGAGTGGGTATTTCTCCTTTAGCTTCATAGGCCTCCATAATCGCCCATCTAAGCCATTTGCCCAGAGTGCTCTTAGAAGCTTTCTCCTCTTTACGTGAGCCTGAGAAAACCACAAAGCGCATTTGATTTTCTGAAATCCGTAGTGATTGATAAGAATTGAAGCAGGCATCTCCTTACGTTCAAAGTGTGGAAAGCTTCTTCTCCTGTATTGGCAGGAACTGAGGAGAAAGTGGGCAAAATTATTTCCTAAAAGCTAAGGAAATTTGAAGAAGCTTTGGGCAGGAAAGCTGGGCATGTCTGAAGAACCACTTGGTCTGGAAAAACTAAGAAAAGGTTCCCTGACTGCCAGGGCCTGGAGCTCACTAAACTCTTGCCGAGGTAATGGCCACTAAAAAGATTCTTTTCAGAACTAAATTTAAGGATTCTTCCTGTAAGGGTTCAAACGGAGCCCCCGTGAGACCCTGTAAAAACAATAGATAAGTCCCAACCGGGAAAATTTTTGAGGGCCACCGGCCTATTTCGTGCTAGTGCCCTGAAGAATCTTGAAATTAAAACTTCTCTGGATAGAGTCCTTTCAAAATAAACTTAAAGCTGCCAGCTGTGTTTTTAAGGTGCTGGCTGCCAGTCCCTTTTCCATTCCATCATGGAGAAATTCAAGGACTGATACAACGCTTTTTACCTGAAAGCTTTTAGGAGGTACAATAGGAATTAAAATTTCTTCCAGACCTTTAGGTATATGGCCCAAATTACCTCTTTTCTGCTGGAAAGTAGGGCCTTTACTAATTTAATTTATCGGATAAACCCTTGGATTTTAGGAGATCTTCCTCAGACGCCAAGCAGTTAGATGTAATCGGTCTGCTTCCGGATGAATCACAGAGCCCTGTGTTAGAATGTCCTTCCTGAGCAGCAGCCTCCACGGAGGCTCTGTGGCCAAATTTAGTAGTGTGGCTAACCAAGGTCTTTTTGGCCAAAAGGGAGTTACCAGGATCATGTTGGTTCTCTCTTCTCTGAATTTCCTTAAGACCATCGGTATCAGAGGAAAGGGGGTTAAGGCATAGCACAGTTGGTAATGCCATGGATGTGCGAGAGCATCCATGCCTATGGCTTGTTCTCCTCAGTGAAGAGAAAAGAAGTTCTGAACCTTTGAGTTCTATTGGCTGGCGAACAGGTCTACTTGGGGTTGCCCCCATGTTCTGAAGATCATCAAGAAGACTTCTTGATTCAGACTCCACTCTGCTTCCACCACCTTCCTCCTGCCGAGTAGGTCTGCTAGCAAATTCTGAGAACCCTTTAGGTGAATTGCCGACAGAGGCCACATTCTGTTCTGCCCAGGAAAGTAGTTGACTGGCTAGTTCCACAAGTCCTCTGCTCCTGGTTTCTCCCTGCTTAAGCGCGTATGCTATAGCGGTCATTGTCCGAAAGGACCTGAACGTGATGTTCCTTCACTGCTTGTTGAAGAGCTAGAAGACCGAGAAAGATGGCTTTTAGTTCCCACCAGTTTGATGATCTGCGGGCTTCTGTCTTGGACCAAGTCCCATGAGACGTTAGACGCTTGTCTAGTGGAAAGACCCAGAAAAGACCTTTCGTCAGGTTGGCTGAGTCCCTCTACCACCAGAGTGCTCGTTTTACCTTTGAGGTAAGTCTGATCTGCTTTTCCAGTGAAACCTGATGCAACCATGTCTGTAAGATGTTCAACTGGAGTGGTCTGGAATGAAATCTGGCCCACTGTACAGCTGGGATCGATGCCGTGAGAAGGCCTAATACTGCCATGGACTGAGATTGAGATATTTGTTTGAATTTGTTTTACTGCAGGAAAAAAAAAAAAAAAAAATCTTCTCCAACTTCACCTGTGGTAAGAAAACTTTCTGGACCACTGAATTTATCGCATAACTCCGAAACATAATTTCTTGACTTGGTTCTAGATTTGATTTCTCCAGGTTGAGAAGCCACCCTAGGCCCCTGAGGTGTGCCTGTGATACCTGGAGATTTGTCACCACTTGCTCCCTGGAGTCTGCAAAGAACAGGTCGTCCAGATATGGAATGACGGAAAATCCTCTTAACTTCAGAGGCTCCAGGGCTTCCACCATTATTTTTGTGAAAATCCTGGGGGAAGGAAGAGTCCGAAAGGCAGAGCTTTGAACTGAAGATGCCAATACGATGACCCCAGGTTGAGGGCCAATCGGAGGAAACGTTGGGAAGCCTGAGCAATTGGGACATGTAGGTAAGCATCCCTCAAATCTAGGGATGCCATGAAGCAGTCTGGAGTCAACAGTTATTGAATGGATTGTGTCCATCCGGAAATGTTTGTGACAAAATGATCCGTTTAGGATTTATAGGTTCAGGATCAATCGATACTTCCCCGAAGGCTTTTTCACCAGAAAGATGTGGGAATAGAAGCCTCGGCCCTCCTGATGTTTCGGGACCTGGACTATTACTTCTTGTTGGATCAGATCCTTTAATAGGTTTGTCATTGCTGAAGCTTTGTCCCGATCCTTTGAAAGAGCTGTAACGTAAAACCTGCTGGGGGTGGCCCTTTGAAAACTCCAGACTGTAACCCTGAGAGATAACATTCCTTATGAACAGGCTTGAAGATGTCCTGGCAGACAATCTTCCCACCTACTGGGACAAGACTCACTTTTTTGAGGGGGCTGGTCT
This sequence comes from Aquarana catesbeiana, assembly GCF_042186555.1. Lineage (NCBI taxonomy): Eukaryota > Metazoa > Chordata > Amphibia > Anura > Ranidae > Aquarana > Aquarana catesbeiana. The sequence continues at coordinate 291,290,691 of NC_133332.1, forward strand.
GGGGGAGATCTAAAGAGAACTCCTCCTCTAGCCTTAACCTTTTGGGAGGCCCAATGGTTCTTGTTTTCTCTAATCTTACGGGGCTGCTGAACAGCATGAAAATTCTTTTTAGCTGTTTGTTTCTTTTTGGTAGGGAAAGCTTTTTTCTTGTCAGCTGTCCTGTCCAAGATGGTTACCAGGTCTGGACCAAAAAGAAGATCCCCCGAGAAGGGTAGGCCACACAATTTAACCTTGGAGGCCGTGTCGCCTGACCAAGTTTTTAGCCAAACAGCATGTCTGGCTGAATTCACCAGAGCTGATGACCTTCCTGCCATCTTTATAGATTTAGCCAATGCGTCAGCCATGTATTTTACTGCTTTTAGAATTAACGGAAAGGATTCCAAAAGATCTTTTCGTGGCGTCCCCGCCTCTACATGACTTCAGTTTTTCTACCCAGCATTCTAGGTTTCTTGTCACCACCGTGGAAGCCATAGCTGGTTTAAGGCTGGCTGAGGTGGAATCCCACACCTTTTTCAAGAGGGAGTCTGCCCTTTTATCCATTGCATCCTTCAGCTCCCCCATGTCCTCAAAGACGGGACACTTGTGAAAAAGCCGCATCCACACGCGGTTTTCTATTCCACACTTCAGACTCTTTGTCTTCAAAGGGAAACCGTCTCTTGAGGGTTTTGGAAAGGAAGGGGCCTCTTTCAGCGTCCTTCCATTCCTTCTTGACAGCATCCGATAGAACTCTGAGGACTGGGAACACCCTGTGTTTGGTGTCATTCAGACCCTGGTACATTTTTATCATGAACCGACAATTGTACTTTCTCCTCCTGAATGTTGAGGGTTGTGTAAATCACCTTCAAAAGGTCATCCATTTCCTCTAAAGACAATTTGTACCTAGAGCCTCGGCTGTCATCTTCCTCATCCTCCGAATCCCTGAGAAAGGGAAGAGTACCTGCCCCCTCGTCCACAACCTCTACAGGCCTAGAGGAAGATGCCCTAGGACTAGGTGGTGGTTTCTGGGTTTCAACCTGGCTTGCTGGCTGGACCGGCAATATTTAACTGAACTTAGTGAATTTGTGAGTTGACGTACTGAGGAAAACAAGTCTTTATATTGCTGGGATGTTTCCTCTTCGATAAGATCCTTAATGCAGGATCTGCACATGGCCTTTTGCCAAGAGTCTCAGAGGATTCTTGCATGAAGGGCATTTCCTCTGATTTGGTGGGTTAAAAGGTTTCGTTTTTACTAAAACTTTTTCCTGAAACGAGAGCGACAGCATCTTACTAAAACGCTGAACACTTTCCTGCCCTGTAGTGCTAAAGAAAAACACAGACCACCACCAGTAATATAAAAGAGAGAGATCCCCTTAGTGTTGAAACCAATCATAGCAAAACCTCCACCATTAAACTGCAGGGTCACAGCAAAAGCCCATACGGAGAAGAATAAAAGGCACCACTGTGCCCTTCTTACCTGGGCCTGACCAGTGCCTGTCTCCACCGTGGCTGACGGTCTCTCATCCATCGTAGCAGAGAGTGCAGTGGGGAATGATAAAAAAACAAAAAAAAAAAAAAAAAAAAAACAGACTTTTCCCGGTTCCGGCACCATCAGTGCGGGCCGGAAGCACCGATTGTTCAACCCACCCCCCTGGCCTCTGCGTTCCAGGCGACTGTAATCACTTGTCGCCACGCCCCTACAGGAATCTGCGTCACTGGGCATGACGTCACCCGCCAGCCAGGACCCAGAACCGTAATGCGGAAACACACCGCCGATCCACCCAGCTACCAGCCACCGGGGGGGGGGGGGGGGGGGGGGGGGGGATGGGTGGGGAGATGCTGGGATGGTCTCTGCACTCCAAGCAGCCAAACATTGAGGTAAGCCCTTTCCCCTACTTCCTCGGAGAGAGTGCAGCCCCTAGTTCCAGCTTGCACTTCCACCATGGCGGAGGAAATAATAACTGAGGCCATGGTGGAAGAGGAGGGATTTAAAAGCTGCATGTGTTTCATGGAAAATGGGCAGAGCTGCGCTCTCTCTAAGGTTGTCCTGAAAGGCGATTGGAGGCAAAAAAAAAAAAAAAAAACAAACAAACTTAAAAGGGGTTGTAAAGGTTAGTGTTCTTTCACCTTAATGCATCCTATGCATTAAGGTGAAAAAACACCTGTCAGTGACCGGCCCCCAGCCCCCGTTCTACCTTCCTGAACCCCCGAACTTGTCCCACGGGGACGCATTCTCTCTCTGCCCAGGGTTCTCGGCTCTTGATTGGATAGATTGATAGCAGCGCAGCCATTGGCTCTCGCTGCTGTCAATCAAATCCAATGACGCGGCGGTCCAGGGCAGGGCCGAGTCCTGCATTCGGCGTCTATGGACTCTGGAGCGCCCCTGCAAGGTAACCCCCCCCCAGCAGAGCGCTTCTCCCAGGGGTTATCTGATGTGGGGGGAGGATCCGCGAGAGCCGCCGAGGGACCCCAGAAGAGCAGGTTTGGGGCCACTCTGCAAAATGAGCTGCACAGTGGAGGCAAGTTTGATATGTTCGTTAAAAAAAAAAAAAAAAACCCCTTTAGTGTCACTCACTAACTTTTTTTCCATCACATAGGGGATGTAACTATGATATAGGTTTGTCCCCTATGTGATTATTTTTTGGCGACAAGTTCTCTTTATTGAGATAGGCAGGGTCTAAAGGACTCTCTCCTGTATTTCACCGAATGCATTGCAATGCAGATGGCATTGCAAAAAAAAAAAATAAAAAAAAAAAAAATCCTACACCGGCAAAGCGAGCCGGGGACACCGAGAAAGTGACCCAAAAGTCATGAAACATCGCTTTCCGGGTCACTGTAAGGGGAGGAGAGCGGACGTGTATCCGGTCTCCTCCTTCGCGCCGTACCGGGAGTGTGTGAGAGCGATCGGGGCGGCAGCGGAGCTGCCCGCACGCTCTCACCTGACAGGCAGGTGCCTGTCAGTCACGCACAATCCCGGTGGCTGCGGCCACTGGATTGTGTGCAATACCCCCTGCCGTTACAACGCAAGAGTTAAGTAATTAAGCCTCAATGATTGTGTTTTTCCATATTTAGGTATCTATGCATTACTGTTGAGAAACTGATCAAAAAAAATAAAGAGACTTCCAAAATTATATTTTTACATTCCTTAAATACCTCATACCTGGACCACTATTTACTTCATGCATTTATTTCCTTTAGGCCCCTTTCAAACTACTGCGACTTCTAAGTCGCGTGATTGTACCTGCTATTTTCTGCGATGCACGGGTGTGATTTTTGCAGAGATTTTAGGGAATGCTTGTGTAACTGGCATCAAAGTCAGACCAAAGTAGCGCAGGGACTACTTTGAAATCATACTAATATGAATGGTTGTCATTGGAAATCATGGGGAACGACTTGTCATGCCACTTTGCAGTCACATATCGTGGGACAAGTTGTACAAGTGTGAAAGGGGCCTAAGGCTCCATTCACACCTAAGTGTACTAAAGCACCACTTTTTTTTAATGGCACATTTTTGGAGCGGCGCCATTCATTTGAATGAGCCTCCCTCTGCTCCAAAAAAATGCACCAAAGAAGCTCATATGTACCAAATTTGGCACACAGCCAGGTGCGTTTGGCGTTGCGATTTTTGCCGCGTTTTGTTGCTTAATAGCGGTAAAAACTGCACCATGTCTGAGGTTCCATAAAAAAAAAAAAAACCAAAAAAAAAAAGAAGAAGAATTGGCATCGCAAATGCGGACCATGTTTTGCCACGATTCCAGTGCGCTTGGCTGTGAATGGAGCCTAGGTAAATAGATTTTAATGCTGTTTTATGAGTTATATACAGCGAGATTTTGGTTCGTGATGTAAATAACTCATGAGGCAATGCTGAAAATGTCATTTCACTATCTCATGAGAGAATAGTAAAAAAAAAAAAAAAAAAAAAAAAGAAAAAGTGCCACAGGATTCAACGTCATGAGATATTCTTTAGTGAATTGAGTCCTCAGTCTGATTAGTGCACCTTTAGGCTCCAATTCACCTCTGATCGTGGATGGAACTTCCACAATTCCAAATCGCTGCAAAATGCTGGGATGCCATTACTTCTAATGGCAGCCCAATCGTGCTGTGATTTTGTCGCCCAAAAGAATATGAAGTGAATGGTGCTGTGCAACACCATTCACTTCATATATTTCACAAATTATAGAAACTACAGATAAGCTACTGAGTGTTTGCAGCAGCTGGACTTCTAATTCATTCCAGCCCAAACACAGCGATAGCGCAGGAGAAATCACTACACACTGGTCACCCAAGATGCTCATTTTCCTTTTTGAGCAACAAGTGTAGTGCGTTGCGATTGGGGTGCCATTAGAAATCATAGAACCATTTCCTTCAGATGGAAGATTACAATGTATCCACTGAGGACAAAAGATTTCCACATGGATACATTGTATTCTTCTCAGTGCAGAGTTCTCCTGGTTGGCATTTTGTACATTCCTACATCGGCTGATGGACCAGAAGATAGATGAATAGTGCGGGTTTTTAGGCCCCATTCACACCTGAGCGATTTTCTGCTTGTGGCTCAAAACTCTCAAAAAGCCAAATCCCATTTGTTTCAATGGCCCCTATTCACATCTGAGTATTCTGTTGCCTGAAGTTTAAAAATGTACATGAGCTTCGTTTTGGCAGATTACAGGCATCTTTAGCCTCAGACTCCACAGAAATGCCTGACTTGAGCAGAAAAAAAAAAAAAAAAAAAAAAAAACCTTGTAAGACGCTCAAACAGCAACCCCCCCCCCCCCCCCCCCAAGTTCCTCCCCCCCCAGTGACAGGCATTCCATGGTTTTACCATGATTCTTTGGGGGGGGGGGGTGTTAAACACCACACACAGACACTAACTTTTGCGCAAACCAATCAATATACACTTACTGCAATTTTACCAAAAACATCTAGAATACAACATAATACAACAGAAAGTAGGGCTGGGGAGAGGAAAAAATAAATAAATAAAAAAACGGATTTAAATCTTGAGTTGAGAGGTCAAACTGATTAAAAATTTAAGCAAATCGATTTTTTTTCTTCACCGCGCCGGTCCTGAGGCGCTGCAGGCACGAGTTTTTAGGCGAGGCTGCGGCCTAGTCCACTAGGCCGAAGCCACGGCCTCGCCTAAAAACTCATGCCCGCAGATCTTCAGGACCGGCGCAGTGTCCAGAGCCTGTGATGGAGGCTCTTTACCACGTGATCAGCCGTGTCCAATCACGGCTTATCATAATGTAAACAGGAAGAGCCGGTGATCGGCTCTCCTCTGCTGCTAGACGCGAGTAGAGGAGAGCCGATCGGCGGCTCTCCTAACAGGGGGGTCTGCGCTGATTGTTTATCAGTGCAGCCCCCCCACTCGGATGCCCACACTGGACCACCAGGGAAGCCGCCAGGAACACCAGGGAGGCAAATAACATGTGGATGGCCAGGTACATGCCCCATGGCCATCCACATGTGCAAACTAATGCCAAATCTGTGCCAATCAGTGCCCACATATGGGCACTGACTGGCACCATTATGTAACAGAATAATTAAGTGATGCCCAGCAATGTCACCCATCAGTGCCACCAATAAGTGGAGCTGGGCGATTTTCAAAAAAAAAAAAAAAAAACAAAACACACACACACACACACACACACACACACACACACACCTCGATTCATTTTTTTTTTTTTTTTTTGATGGACACCGCTCCTCGGGCAGAAGTTTTTAGGTGAGGCCGCAGGCTTCGGCCTAGTCTGTGGCATCCGGCCTCGCGGACTAGGCCGAAGCCTCACCTAAAAACTCCTGCCCGCAGCTCCTCAGGACCGGCGTGGGGAAAAAAAAAATTAAAAATCGATTTGCTGAAAATTTGAATCGATTTGACCTCTCAACTCGTTTTCCCCAGCCCTACCCATCAGTGCAGCCATATTAGTGCCCATCATTGAAGATTGAATGAAAACCATTTTCTGCGTAGTGTTGTATGACCGCGCAATTGTCATTCAAATTGCTACAGCGCTGAAAGATGAAAATTGGCCTGGGCACAGGAAGGTGTAAGTGCCCGGTATTGAAGTGGTAAAAAAAAAAAAAAAAAAAACACACCTCAAGAAAAAACACCATTAAACCGCCACGCTCAGATGTGAATGGAGCAAAGCGATGATTTCTTTGTGGTATTTATGTGATAACACAAATCCTGCCTGTGATGTGTCAGTGAATGGAGGCAGACATTGATCACATTCCTATATCTGGACATAGAGCCCATAGACAGCCATGTACATGGCCAGGACTACAAGCCCCAGGGTGCTATGTAGGCGGTGAGCCCGCAGGGAATGCTGGGAGTTGTAGTCCTCGCCCCTCCTCAGCCAATCAGCGCTCTCTTACCTTGAGCTCCAGTTCGGTGCGGTGTACCCCGAGCCTCTTGAGGCCCTCGGCCAGGTCATTGACACAGATGGCGCCGTCCTTGTTGACGTCGAGCACCTGGAAGAGGATGTGCAGGCGTCTCTCTTGCTCGGGCCCCCCGCACAGGAGCCCCCCGCACGGGTCGGCGGACAGGGGGGAGGGGTGGGCCTCGTGGGTGTGCGCAGCGCCCCCCAATGTATCACACTGACAGAACACTCCGCTCAGCAGCGGCGACACCAGCGAGCGGGGACGGGCCATAGACGGGACACCGGGATCCAGAGCGTTCAGTCTGTCGGTCGGGGGTCTCTATCGGAACACCTCACAGCTCTCTTCGTCAAACACCGGTATATGGCGACAGGAAGCGCGTCACCTCACACACCCCCTCTGACGTCGGCGTCACACCCCTTCCACATCGCTCTGTAGACCCCGCCCAATGTGACGACACCGCAGAGCCCATTGGCTCGCTACACACTCAACAACCAATCGCTGCTCGGGCATTGAGCGGGAAACTTAACTTCAAATTAAAACACAAAGCATTCCTCAGCTTGAAATCCACGCGCAGTTTTTATATTAAACACCATTAATCCGACGTAAAACTACAATGTTTCTAATTTTCACAAAGCAGCTTTCTTTTAGCGTTTTAAATGAACACCGACCAATGGTGGCGCTGTATTAGTGATTGACGGGACTGTTACGCAATTAGAACCCTAAGGGGGGGCGGAGCTGATACTGGCTCCGAAATGAGCCAATCCAGTGTTACAATCGCACGTGCGGGGGGCGGTACCCCGTCCTCCCTCCGCAAGCTTGCGTAGACACGCGATAAAGAGGCAGATTCTGGAAGCCGTTACGCTGCGTAGGTTCCGTGCCGCCCCGGCTTACGCAGTTTGCGTATTGCGGCGTTATTCCCGACACCGGCGGAGCGGCGATGGCTACGCCAGCCAAGAAAAGAAAGACCAATTTCTCGGAGCAAGAAGTGGACATCATCATGGAGGAGATGGAGAAGCAGAAACACATCCTGATTAACCATTACAACGCTGGGGTGCCCCTGATGACCAAAAGCAACACCTGGTACGACATCTTGAAGCGCGTCAACGCCATCAGCACGTGCCACCGCGAGTTGGCGGAGGTGAAGAAAAAGTGGTCGGATCTGAAGACGGAGGTGCGCAGGAAGATGTCCCAGGCGCGCGCTGCGGTGGAAGGCGAGGGGGACGTGGGCACGCCGCCGGTCATGCTCACCCCTCTGCAACAACGCATATGCAACTTGTTGGGGGAAAGCGCCATCCTCAGCCTGCCCGCCCAGGAGTGCGCCACCGAAATACCCACACAAGTCTCCATCAGTTCACCCGACACCGTAACCCTGGCACAAAGTGAGTGGGCACAGATGATTAACATGGCCTGGCGTCTGTACGGCGCCGGCCACAAAAAGAACCCTTAGAAAAAATGGCGGAAATAATTACAACCTTCTTTGTTTTCACCCTCTTGCAGCTTTAAATTCATGGAGCTTGGGAAAGAAATGACGCACACATTTTAAGACCATTCTTTAAAGTGTTAGTTCACCTTAACCACTTCAGCCCCGGACCATTTGGCTGGCCAAAGAGCAGAGCACATTTTGCGATTCGGCACTGCATCGCTTTAACTGACAATTGCGCGGTCGTGCGACGTGGCTCCCAAACAAAATTGACGTCCTTTTTTTCCCACAAATAGAGCTCTCTTTTGGTGGTATTTGATCACCTCTGTGGTTTTTATTTTTTTTTCGTTATAAACAAAAATAGAGCGACAATTTTGAAAAAAACACATTATTTTTTACTTTTCGCTATAATAAATATCCCCCAAAAATATAAAAAAAACAATTTTTTTTCCCCTCAGTTTGGGCCGATACGTATTCTTCTACATATTTTTGGTAAAAAAAATCACAATAAGTGTTTATTGATTGGTTTGCACAAAAGTTATAGCGTCTACAAAATAGGGGATAGATTTATCTCATTTTTATTAATTTTTTTTTTTTTTACTAGTAATGCCGGCGATCTGCGATTTCTATCATGACTGCGACATTATGGCGGACACATCGGACAATTTTTACACATTTTTGGGACCATTGGCATTTTTACAGCGATCAGTGCTATAAAATTGCACTGATTACTGTAAAAATGACACTGGCAGTGAAGGGGTTAACCACTAGGGGGCAGGGAGGGGTTAAGTGTGTCCTAGGGAGTGATTCTAACTGTTAGGGGAAGGGGCTACGAATGACACTTCATTGATCATAGCTCCCGATCACAGGGAGCTATGATCAGTGACAGTGTCACTAGGCAGAACGGGGAGATGCTTGTTTACATTAGCATCTCCCCGTTCTTCAGCTCCGTGAGACGATCACGGGTATCCCCGGGGCGATCGAGTCCGTGGGACCCGCGATCCTAGTCACAGAGCTCCCGGCAGGGTTGCACTGCGGCAGCACGCACGTGACCACACGGCGGCAAATTCAAAGGGACATACCTGTACGCCCATTTGCCCAGCCGTGCCATTCTGCAGATGCATATGTACATGCGGCGGTTGGCAAGTGGTTAAAGCGCAGTTCCGCCGTTTTATACAGCTGCTGTCTTTTAAAATATGGACACTTACCTGTCCAGGGCGCCCGCAATGTCGGCACCCGAAGTCAGTCTATCCCTCGGCTGTCAGGTGCTGCCGCCGCCATCCTCGGTAAGGGAATCAGGAAGTGAGGCCTTGCGGCTTCACTTCCTGGTTCCCTACTGCGCATGTGCGACTCACATTTTGCAATCCCACTGGTCCCTGCTGTCTTCTGGGACCCGTGTGTCTCCCAGAATACAGCGGGGGGGGGAGTGGCGTAGATACCCGCGGGTGGCTCGGCTATCTATGCCTGGAAGAGGGAGCAAAATACCTGTATTAGACAGGTATCTGCTCTCCCCTCCTCCCTGAAAGGTGCCAAATGTGACACCGGAGAGGGGGAGGAGCTGGAAAAGCGTAAGTTTCATTTTTGGGTGGATCTCCGCTTTAAGGCTCGGTTCACACTGGTGCAATGCGGAAACCCTGCAAATCCAGTGCCGGTTCCCACATCACACCTGAATCACCGGCGGTTCACACTGCCCGATGCAAACCACTGGAAGTGTCAATCCAAAGTTAATGACACCACCAGATCAGATCGCAGTGCGAACTGTGCATTCGGACAGGAACTGGCCCTCAGGCACCATTCAGAGCTGCATGGTTCCGAACACACAGTAAACTGCACAGGAAAAGCGCGCGTTGACACCCATTTTGAAAATGCGCTGCAAACCCACATTGCACTTGCATTGCTATTAAAAGGTAATGGCACTCCAAGTGCGGGTAGCAGATGCGCATCTGCCGCATAACAGACGAGCTGAAAGCGCACCAAAAAGTGTGGCAAAAAAGGCTTCTCGCTCCATTCTAAAAAAAAATTCGGGAGCTTCTTTGGCGCATTTGTCACGTATACGGCAGTCCATTCAAGTAGAAACACTCCAAAACGCCCCCCAAAAAAACACAGTACGAGAACTGCTATGCGGATTTGTGAATGGGGCCTCAGAAAAAATGTAAAGGTGAACTAACACTGGACACCCCCCCCCCGTCCCCCGTCCCCCCAGTACTTACCTCTGGGGTTGTCAAGCTTTCAGCACCCCCGCAGCCACTCCAGCAGTCCGACGATATGAAATCCTCTCCGTTCTATCTCCACTCTGTCAGCACTTCCAGGATGGACCGGATGGATTCTGATTGCTCAGCACCATCAATGTGACTTGAGTGTGACGGTGCTGACCAGTCAGAATCCATCTGGTCCATCCTGGAGGTGCTGACGTAGAAGAGAAGAGGTTTCGAATCCCCAGACCGCTGGACTGGCTGCGGAGGGGGTACTAACAGCTCAGCAATGTGGAAGTAAGTACAGCGGGAAGGGGGGGGGGGGGGATTGGGAGGGTGTCCATTGTTCACCTTTACATTTTTTCTGTAAAGGTGAACTAACACTTTAAATTAGAACTAAAGGCAAAGCCTTTTTTTCATTTTGGATAGAATAGGCCTTATAACCTTTGCCAGCTTTTTATTTTTAAGAAATAAAAGGGTAGCCCCTGGAAGTCGCAGATCTGAGATGTCCTAGAGAGGTGAATAGAGTGGCAACCCCAGCCTGGACTCCAACCAGGCCACGCCCCCAACACGTTTCATTCAACCCTTCAGAGCTTAGTCATGGGGATAGGGAAATCATGCGTATGGGGAGTATTTAAGCATCATTGGTAGTCAATCATTAAGTGTAAAGAGGTAGCAGGTGTATGTGGTTCACGTGGTTGGTATTAGTGTGAAGGAATAAGTCTATCATTGCAAATAAATCAGAAGTGCCTCTTTCTGTGCAGTGCATAGTATTATGGTGCAAAAATAAGATATGTGAGCGCTGATACTCCCAATAGGACTAATGAGCCAAAAAATTGGGAGGGTGTCCGGTGTTCACCTTTACATTTTTTTTCTGTAAGGCTGTATTCACATCTAAGCCACATGCGGCTCGCAGCAGGGGTCCGGTGCATCCCTGCTCTCCGTTTCAGGGACAAATCGGTGACAAATTTTTGCCTGAATTTGGCCCTGAAAAGGAGCCAAAGACGCACAGGACCCCTGTGCAATCTGCTCCGCAGCCGCCCCAGAGATGTGTGAACCGGCTCCATAGAGAGTGGGTCACAATCTCCTGTCATGCAAATTGGATGCGGGGAAACTCACATCCAATTCGCATCAGTGTGAACCCAGCCTCAAGGTAAACTAACACTTTAAATTAGAACTGAAGGAAAACCTTTTTTTTATTATTTATTTTGGATAGAAAAAGGGAACGTTATAACCCCTGTCAGGTTTTTATTTTTACCATCTTATCCTATTCTGGAGATTTCCTTTCACTTACTGTCCCATTGCCAAAACAGGAATTAGAGATAATCCCTCCAAAGCCAGGGAGATTCCTGGTTGTCTCCAGAACTAGTGTGCTTAATGGAAGATTTCCCCTCTATTGCTGTTCTGGTGACAACCCAAGATTTGGGATTTTCTTTCTCTTTCGATGATAATGGTCTCCAGGACAAATGGAGAAGGTGAATCTCCCTAAAGGGGACGCAGCGATAAAAACCTGACAGGTGTTCTAATCCCCCTACATTCTACACAAAACCAGAAAAAGGTTTTGCCTATAGATATACTTGTGTAAGAATTTGAATAGACTTTTATTTTTATTTTAATTGTGTAGATTTACTCTTGAAGATTTTACATTGTCTTAGGCCAACGCTGGAGCAGGAGGTTGGAGTTGAGAGGCCCTGTGTTAACTGCCTGATCTCATGTTGGGAACACATGCTGGCTAAGGGCAGTCTCTGAGGGGGTTCGCTCCGTCTTTAGCCAGCGGGAACCTGGTAGGTTAAGTACACCTATTGGGACCTTGGTCTGCCACAGAGTCATCAGACTTTTGCCTTGCATTGGCACTTGGGGCAGAAGTTGTGGGCTCATTATTGTAAACACTCAATCGGTAGCGGCCACAAAAACAAATGGGGACAGGAGTAGAGGTCGACCGATATGGGTTTTTCTCTGGCCGATGCCGATATTTAGAAATCGCGGTGGCCGATGGCCGATATATGATGCCGATTTTTTTGGGCTGATATATTAGGCTGATTTTTTTTTTTTTTCCCCCCTTCATCTCATAAAGTCTAACAGTTAGACCCCTTTCACGCTGGGGCGTTTTTTTAGGCGCTTTTGGGCTAAAAATAGCACCTGTAAAGTGCCTGTGAAACGGCTTCCCTACAGTCTCAGTGTGATATGCCGAGTGCTTTCACACTGAGGCGATGCGCTGGCAGGATGTAAAAAAAAAGTCCTGCATGCGGCATCTTTGGAGCAGTGTATACCACTCCTCCACCACTCCTGCCCATTGAAATGAATGCGCACCGCTGCTGAAGCGCCTGCAAAGCGTTTCGGCAGCAGCACTTCAGGGGCTCATTTAACCCCTTCCTCGGCCGCTAGCTGGCCGAATAGCGCCGCTAAAATGACGGTAAAGCGCCGCTAAAACTAACAGCGTTTTACCGTCAACGCATGCCTGCTCCAGTGTGAAAGTAACCTTAAGTAATCAGTGATACAGAAATTTTTTTAAATTTAAACATTTATTGAACAAAACAAACCTCCAATCAGTTCACTTGTGTGTATAATTTAGATTACAAAAAAAATAACGATATCTTAAATATTAAATACACAAAAACAGGTAATCAAAACTTTTGGACGAAAAAAAATGGGCTAACTTTACTGCTTATTTTTTTTTTTTTTTTAATTAGTGTATTTTTAAAAAAAAAATTGCGTTTGAAAGACCGCTGCGCAAATACCGTGTGACATAAAATATTGCAACAACCGCTATTTTATTCCCTAGGGTCTCTGCTAAAAAATATATATATAATGTTTGGGGGTTCCAAGTGATTTTCTAGCAGAAAATACCGGATTTTTACTTGTAAGCAACAAATGTCAAAAAAGATTTAGTCTTTAAATGGTTAAACTGAGAAATTCTACACACTGAGTTCAGTCTATTGATAAAAGAACCCAAAGAGATACAAATGTATCTTTTTATCAGATTTGGCAGGCTGCCCAGGGAGGAGAGAAGAAAACTTCAGACAACTTGCAATTGACTTCTATTACAGAAGTCATTTGCAAGTCCCGCTGAAGTATGCCGATTGAGTAAAAAAAGCCAAATATCGGCCAATATATCGGTCGACCGCTAGACAGGAGGTCTATCTTAGATCTCAAGGCACTAGACACGTTTCTACTCATCCTTCTTGTAACATGGGGGTCAGTCCGATCAGTGCTGGCCTCTCTGCAAGAGGTAGATTTCGGGTGTCCATATTTATCAATGACGCAAAGTGAAATATCTCGATCTCTGCAGGAGGAAATATCTACAGTGGGGACGGAAAGTATTCAGACACCCTTACATTTTCACTCTTTGTTATATTGCAGCCATTTGCTAAAAGTTCATTTTTTTCCTCATTAATGTACACACAGCACCCCATATTGACAGAAAAACACAGAATTGTTGAAATTTTTGCAGATTTATTAAAAAAGAAAAACTGAAATATCACATGGTCCTAAGTATTCAGACCCTTTGCTCAGTATTTAGTAGAAGCACCCTTATGATCTAATACAGCCATGAGTCTTTTTGGGAAAGATGCAACAAGTTTTTCACACCTGGATTTGGGGATCCTCTGCCATTCCTCCTTGCAGATCCTTTCCAGTTCTGTCAGTTTGGATGGTAAACGTTGGTGGACAGCCATTTTTAGGTCTCTCCAGAAATGCTCAATTGGGTTTAAGTCAGGGCTCTGGCTGGGCCATTCAAGAACAGTCATGGAGTTGTTGTGAAGCCACTCCTTCCTTATTTTAGTTGTGTGCTTAGGGTCATTGTCTTGTTGGAAGGTAAACCTTCGTCCCAGTCTGAGGTCCTGAGCACTCTGGAGAAGGTTTTCTTCCAGGATATCCCTGTACTTGGCCGCATTCATCTTTCCCTCGATTGCAACCAGTCGTCCTGTCCCTGCAGCTGAAAAACACCCCCATAGCATAATGCTGCCACCACCATGCTTCACTGTTGGGATTGTATTGGACAGGTGATGAGCAGTGCCTGGTTTTCTCCGCACATACCGCTTAGACTTAAGGCCAAAAAGTTCTATCTTGGTCTCATCAGACCAGAGAATCTTATTTCTCACCATCTTGGAGTCCTTCAGGTGTTTTTTTTTTTTTTAGCAAACTCCATGCAGGCTTTCATGTGTCTTGCACTGAGGAGAGGCTTCCGTCGGTCCACTCTGCCATAAAGCCCCAACTGGTGGAGGGTTGCAGTGATGATTGACTTTCTACAAATTTCTCCCATCTCTCGACTGCATTTCTGGAGCTCAGCCACAGTGATCTTTGGGTTCTTCTTTACCTCTCTCACCAAGGCTCTTCTCCCCCGATAGCTCAGTTTGGCCGGACGGCCATCTCTAGGAAGGGTTCTGGTTGTCCCAAACAATTTTCATTTAAGGATTATGGAGGCCACTGTGCTCTTAGGAACCTTAAGTGCAGCAGAAATTTTTTTGTAACCTTGGCTAGATCTGTGCCTTGCCACAATTCTGTCTCTGAGCTCTTCAGGCAGTTCCTTTGACCTCATGATTCTCATTTGCTCTGACATGCACTGTGAGCTGTAAGGTCTTATATAGACAGGTGTGTGGCTTTCCTAATCAAGTCCAATCAGTATAATCAAACACAGCTGGACTCAAATGAAGGTGTAGAACCATCTCAAGGATGATCAGAAGAAATGGACAGCACCTGAGTTAAATATATGAGTGTCACAGAAAAGGGTCTGAATACTTAGAACCATGTGATATTTCAGTTTTTCTTTTTTAATAAATCTGCAAAAATGTCCACAATTCTGTGTTTTTCTGTCAATATGGGGTGCTGTGTGTACATTAATGAGGAAAAAAAATGAACTTAAATGATTTTAGCAAATGGCTGCAATATAACAAAGAGTGAAAAATTTAATTTAAAATGTAATACTTTCCGTCCCCACTGTATGTTGAAGCAATTCCCTATGTGCAGATCTACTCCAGGTCTTTTGTAGAGGAACATTCTCTCTGTTTGGAACATGGAGGTCCAAGCATTGGATTGCCGGAAGGCTCTGTCCCCAGAGTATTGCAGAGTTCGAATTGGTGGTTGATTGTTTGGAATCTGGAGAAGGGGGAATTTTTTCCTTCCAATGATATGGAAGATAACCGCTGATGCCAGTTTTTCCAGTTGGGGGGGCTGGATTTGAGGTGGCTACAGTACAGGGGACTTGGTCTCCACAGCAGACAATACTGCCTGTCAATATCTTGGAACTTCAGGCGGTACACCTTGTTCTGGATTATTAAACTAATCAGTTGCACAGGTTTGAAGTCAGTGTCATAGTTACATAGTTAGGTTGAAATAAGACACAAGTCCATCTAGTTCAACCAATAAAAAAATCATACAATCCCATATACACAAAAAAACCCCAGCAAAGCATGATCCAATTTGCTACAGCAGAGGAAAAAAATTCCTTTGTAATCCCCCGAGAGGCAATCGGATTTTCCCTGGATCAACTTTTATGCAGTGGCATATATCAACCACCAGGGGGGCACCAAGAATCGAGCGCCTCAGGAAGGTGAACCACATTCTGTCTGTGCATGTGCCTTCTGTCGCCAGTACATATTCCAGGTATAGAAACTGGTAGGGGGGTTTCCCAGTCATCAGCGACTAATACTGGAACAGTGGTCCTTGCATCTCGAGACGTTCTCTGCAATCTGCCAGCATTGGGGAACTCTGCAGGTGGATCTACTGGATATCAGGTTCTATAACAAATTGGACAGGTTGGGTCCGGTATGAGAGTCGCACTAGCAATAGTGGGTAGATGCACTGGTAACCCCTTCTCCCTAATCTATGCCTTCCCCCTGATTTTACACTTCTTTTGCGAAGAATCCAGGAGATGGTAACACTGATAATAGTGTTACCTGGCCCAGCCTCGGAGGGCTTGATACACCGACATAATGAATCTTGCAGGGGGGCGCTCCTTGGACACTTCCGGTCCAGCCAGACCTATGGTCTTGGGTCCTGTTATCTCCGTGCGCCAGGAAGCCGACTTCAGGGAGCTTCTATTACAGAACTTGGAAATCTTATATGCCTGGTGTGAAGCCAGGAAGTGGCACCTGTGGAAATATGTGAGTGGGAGATTTTTTTCATTTCTCCAATCAGGAGAGGAAATAAGATTGGCTATATGTATCAATAGGGGTCAGATTTCGTCTCTATCCATTTTCTTCTGAAGACCGTTGTTTCTTACTCCTTTCGTACTTCATGCAGGGTGTAACGCAGACAGCCCTGCCTCTCAGGCCACCCTTGTGTCCTTGGGACTTGAGCTTGGTCTTGACTGTCCTTGCAGAAGCCACCTTTTGAATCAATTCGAGAAACTCTGTTAGTCCTTTGACTCGGAAGGTGGCTTTTTTGATTGATATCACTTTAGCAAGAAGAGTGTCAGAGCTGGCAGCCCTTTCATGTAAGGAGCCATTCTTGGTCTTGCATCATGATAAGGTGATGTTGCGTCCTCATCCAGCTTTCTTGCCTAGCGTGGTTTCTAGTTTTCACTAGATGGATTTGTGTCTTTTTTTCAACCTGACTAACTATGTAACTTGAATCAGTACAGTGTCTTGCCTTTCTTTTTCTTTTCCTAATCCACAGTCGTCAGGGGAAAGATTGCTACATACTGTGGAAATGGTTCAGGTGGTCAGAATTTACTTCAGTTGTCAGCGCAGGTCAGGAATCCTGGTTTGTGCTGCCAGAAGAGCCCAGGAAGGGCAGGCGGCATCCAGGTCAAAATTTTTCTCATTGGATCAGCCAGTTAATCATTCAAGCCTATGGTTTGAAAGGGCAAGGTCCCACTCTTTCTGGTGAGAGCGCGCTCTACCAGGTGTGTGGGGGCATCTTGGGCTATCTGCCATCAGGGGCTCAGGTTTGCAAGGTTGCTACATGGTTTTTGGTTCATACATTTACAGGGTTTTACCAGGTGGATGTCAGAGCCACAAAGGATACTGCCTTTGGCCGCAGTATGTTACGAGCGGCAGAATAGGTCCTTCTCGGGTGACGGTTTCTGTTATTGTTTCTCCCTCCCCTCAAGTGTTTTGCTTCGGGACGTCCCAGATAGTAATTGTTATAACCTGCTCTGTGTCCTGTGATGATTGATAAAGAAAATTGGATTTTCCTACATACTTACCTGTAAAATCCATTTCTTGGAGTACATCACAGGACACAGAGGTCCCTCCCCTCTTTCTGGGAATTTATTGCTTGCTACAAAACTGAGGTACTTCCTGTATAGGAGGAGTTATAGAGGGGAGGACTTCCTGTTTAATTGACCTGCCTGTCCACTCACCTATAGGTGGAACATAACCCAGATAGTAATGATTATAACCTGCTCTGTGTCTCTGTGTGATGTACTCCAAGAAATGGATTTTATCGATTAAGGTTATAGGAAAAATATTTTTTTTTTCCATAAGTACTAGGGTTGTCCCGATACCACTTTTTTAGGACCGAGTACAAGTACCGATACTTTTTTTCAAGTACTCGCCGATACCGATTACCGATACTTTTTTTTTAATGTCACGTGACAGTGTTTTTTTTTTTCATTTTTTTTTTTTTTTTAACAGTGCTTGCTTTTTTTGGGGGGGGGGAGGGGGTGAACGTTGTATGTGTGTGTTATTTTTTTTTTTTTTTTACAATTTTTATTTTTTAGAATAATATTTCTTTTATTCTTTATTGTTTTTTTTTTTTTTTTTTTTTTTTTAATCAGCCCTTTTGGGGGGCTTTGGTGAGATATCAGGGGTCTTAACAGACCTCTGATATCTCCCCCTTGAGACAGAGAAAGAGACAGAGGATAGAGATTCCCCAGTCCCTTTCTCTGCAGCGTCAGCTGCACTGACAATGAATGGAGAGAAGACCGCAGCTTCTCTCCATTCATAAACTGACACATCGTAATCACAGGAGATTACAATGTTTCAGTTATGTGAATGGACAGAGTCAGCTGACTCTATCCATACACAAAGGAAGGAGGAGGGGGACGGAGGAACTGAGGGGGAGAACGGACGGGACAGATAAGAGCAGAACGGAGGGGACAGATAAGAGCAGAACGGAGGGGGACAGCTGAGAGGGACAGAGGAAAGGAGGGGGCACGGAGGAGGATGCAGTGACAGTCAGCTGTGAGCGATCACCGCTGTCTGTCACTAAAGCTGGTGAAAGCCGCCGGGGGAGAATCTTGTAACTCCCCCACGCGCCGATCACAGCTGACAGTTCAGGTATCGGGGGAGGCATTGGGAGCATTTGCCCGAGTACAAGTACTTGGGCAAATGCTCGGTATCGGTGCCGATACCGATACTAGTATCGGTATCGGGACAACCCTAATAAGTACAAGGCATTTTTTGATTGGATGAGGTACAGATCATGATGTCACTGCCCATTCCCTCCACCTCATCCAATTAGAGAAAGGCTATGCAAGCGGCTTTCCCTTGCACACTGACACTGATGACATTCATAGAATGCCTTGTATTTTTTCAGTGAATTCAAGGCTTTCTGTAATTGGATGGGGTGTAGAGAAGGGGCAGTGTTGTAACAACCTGCACCTCATCCAATCGGTGTACACCACTGAAAAAATACAAGTCATTCTATAAATGGCAGCAGTGCTAAGTGATCGACCCTCTGTGGTCAGTGTGCAGAGGGGAAGCCACTTGCACAGAGTCTGAGCAGGACCTGGAAGATTGCAGTAATCACTGTAGTAGCACCAACTACTATAATGGTTGTCAACATCCACAGTGGCCCATCAGGTATGAGAAAATCATACGTACATTGGATGAGATATACTAAAACTGGTGCAGCTGTGCATAGTAACCAATCAGCTTCCAGGTTTTAGGCCGGGTTCACACTAGTGCAACAAACCCTCCGAAATTGGGAGCTCATGTCACATGACGTTTGAAAATCAATGTTTCCCTATGGGAGCCGTCCTAACTGGTCCGACACAAGTCGGTCCAACTTTGAAATTGCTCCCTGTGCTACTTTGGTCCGACTTTGATCCTACTTCAACCCAATGACTATCATTGAAGTCGGATCAAAGTCGGATCGCCGTCTTTCTTGATCCGACTTTGGCATGCGACTTGTGCTCAGATGATCTTGAGGGGGAACTCTGCGCCAAATTTTAAATAAAAAAACGGCATGGGTTCCCCCGCCAGGAGCATACCAGGCCCTCGGGTCTGGTATGGATTTTAAGGGGAACCGCCTACGCCGAAAAAAAACCCCCGGGTCCATACCAGCCCCTTATCCGAGCATGCAGCCCGGCCAGTCAGGAAAAGGGGTGGGGACGACTGTGCTTTCAGTCAATTGATAGGGCAGCAGCTGTTAAACCACAGAGTGGCTTTTAGGTCCAAATCTTATTATCATGCTTTTATAAAGCAAAGATAAATAAGTGGACAGATATTATTTGTTTCCTAAATCATAAGATTTAAAGCTGAACTCCAGGAGAAGAAAATTCTATCCAAATACATTCACCATGTGTATTCTTCCTTGAATCTTTGTTTGCTTTGTGTATTTCTTCCAGATCTATGCATTAATTCAGTGTGAAACTTTACCTTTGTGAAGGAGCTTCCTGTAATACAGACCGGTCACTGCTGCTATCTCTCCATGTGCAGGGTGACTGGTCTTGTCTCCGCCCCTTCCTGTAAGTTTCTGCAGGCAGCCGGTAGTGGGTGGAGCCTGCTAGGCCTCGCCTACAGCTCTGCACTCTGTACAGATTGTGTACAGCACGGTGATGATGTCACTGCTATTTTTCAAGGTAGCATCTGGGTTTGCTAATGCACCTGGTGTTTATTTAGATGAACGTTTTTCAGGAGTTCAGCTTTGATAAATCAATAGTTAAAATATTTTTATGAGAGTTGTAATCAAAACTATACCAAATAATAGTAATTGACAGTTTTAAAAAGACAGTCCATCCAAAGCTTGTCCTTCAGTCTTAGGAAGATGGAACAGATTTATCTGTCTACCAACTTCTATGTCTATACAATTGTTCACACATGTGAATCTACCCTTATCTATTAGATTGTAAGCTCTTCTGAGCAGGGCCCTCTTAATCCTATTGTATTGTATTGTATTATATTATAACTGTATTGTCTCCCTTTTATATTGTAAAGCGCTGCGTAAACTGTTGGCGCTATATAAATCCTTAATAATAATAATAATAATAATAATAATTGTATTGTACCGAGATAGTCCATTTGCCCCTTCTTTCTCTTGGTGAGACATGGCTGGGGACCAGGCTCCTGACCCCTTTATTTCTATGTCTGAAGGACTTATGCAGAGAGATGTCCACACAGTGCAAGCAAACCTTCATATCTTTTACAGACAAGGAAGCTGCTTATCTTGAGGGAACAGTAGGCTAGAAGCCAAGAGTGCCATCTCGCCTATAGCCACTATATTATATACCAATACAAGAAAAAAGGGGGAACTTTAAATAATTAAAATATACTGTATCTCAAAGTATTAACATTGCAATGTTTATATCAATGTTATTACATTTTTGAATGCATTCTTTAAAAATATTAAAAACACATGAAGCAGCAATCAATTCTAGCCCAAGGCCTCCTCTGTAACTCCAAACCAGTAACCTGTAAAAAAAATTCAAAGCGTTACCTATGGAGATTTTTAAGTACTGAAGTTTGGCGCAATTCCACGAGTGTGCGCAATTTTAAAGCGTGACTTGTTTGGAATCTATTTACTCGGCGTAACATTATCTTTCACATTATATAAATAAAATGGAATAATGTTAGTGTTTTGATTATTAATTCATGAAACAGTTTTTTTTCCCCCAAAAAAAAGTGTTTGAAAAACTGCTGCAAAATTACCATGTGACATAAAAAGTTGCAATGACCGCCATTTTATTCCCTAGGATCTCTGCTAAAAAACATATATAATGTTTGGGGGCTCTGAGTAATTTTCTAACAAAAAAAATTATGATTTTTACCTGTAGGAGAGGAGTGCCAGAATTAGCCCGTTATGGAGGTGGTTAATTTGTAACAGCTATGCACAATGACCAGTGTAATATACCATCACATAAACAGCAAAGAATAATCACCCCCAAGTAAAGGTTCTTATGTGTTTCTTGGAACAAGGTTAGCTTATTTAAAAATCAGGGGTTATAAACAATATAATAGCTTTACATTATATCCCATCCACCTCAGCAGGAAAATAATGGTGGCAAGTTCTGAATGGTTTGAACAGTTTTTCACTCTTGGTGTGCGTCCCAAACACAAAATATGTCCAGCCAAATGGGTATGGAGAGTGATGGTATGAAAATACCTCTGGAGAGGTGTTAGTGAGGTAGCAAACATCTTTGAATAGGAGTTCATGAGGACTGGGGCAGGGCAGACAACACCTATGTAAAGGTGTGTTGAAGGGCATAAGATGCTTAGCTAAACTATTTTCTAACACCCACCTAACCACCTCCCCCCTGGACCCTGTTCCTCGCAAATATTATGGTCACTCCCTGCCTCTATCCTACACTCTTTAACTCATATCTTCAATCTCTCCCTCTCTACTGTCATCTTCCCCAAAGCTCTAAAACATGCACTAGTCACCTCCATACCTAAAAAGGCCTCACTGGACTCCACCAATCTTAACGACCCATCTCCTTACTCCCTTTTACCTCCAAACTCCTTGAATGTCTAGTCTTCAACCGGCTGAGCTGCCACCTCATCGAGAATAACCTTCTTGATCCCCTTCAGTCTGGATTTCACCTGCAACACTCAACAGAAACTGTTCTCCTAAAACTAACAAATTAATTACTAACAAAGCTAAAACCAATGGTCACTATTCTGTACTCCTATTCCTGGACCTCTCTGCTGTTTTTAATACAGTTGACCATCCCCACTGCCTCAAAAAACTAAATTTCCTTGATCTTCATAACTGCTCTCCGTTGGTTCGAATCTTACCTATCTCACCGCACCTTCAGTGTCACTTACAACTCTACTTCCTCCTCTCCTACGCCTGGTCCTCCTAGGTTTTGTCTTTGGACATCTCCTATTCTCGATCCTATACCTCCTCCCTGGGTCAGCTGATAACCACCCATGGCTTCCAATACCATTTTTATGCTGATGACACCCAAATCTATCTCTCTACCACTCAACTCAACCCATCAGTTTCCTCATGTATTACTGATATACTAACAGACATATCCGACCGGATGTCACACCACTTCCTCAAACTCAATCTATCCTAAACCAAGCTCATAATATTTCCTCCCGCCTATAAAGAGGGTGGCTATAAAGAGGGCAGAAAGAAGCCTGCAGGTGCCTATGGAGAGGGCAGAGAGAAAGCTGCATGTGTCTATGTAGAAGGCAGAGGGAAGGCTGCAGGTGGCTATGCAAGGGGGAAAGGGAAGACTGTAGGTGCCGATAGAGAGGGCAGATTGAAAATGTATACTTTATTTTGCAAGAAAATATACAAAAAAACAAATACTTCAACAGGGTACATTCCATCTCTGTACTGCGACGCAGCGCATAAATACACTACATAACAATACATTTCCAAGCATACAAATAAATTACATTCATCCTGCGGTATGATGCCTGATGTGTTGTGCAGAGCAATAATACCCCGAAACATCACATCATGCATGACGCTGCATTACCCTGAAAGCATTACTTCAAAAACATGTCACAAAAAGTCATATACTGTCAGATAGCGTTCAAATGGGCGACGGGTGTGATGGGGGGGGGGGGGGGGGGTGGAGGAGATGGGGTAGGGGAGGGAGAAAAAGAATAGAGAGGGCAGAGAGAAGGCTGCTGGTGCCTATAGAGATGGCAGAGGAAAGGCTTCAGGCACCGATGAATAAGACAAAGGAAAGGCTCTAGGCAAGCATCTTAGGGTGCAGCCAGGCTTAACATAGGGGCAATTGGAGCTGCAGGTCCTGGCCCCTTCCTTAACATAGGCCCAGCCCAGTGGTGTGAGTAAGTCACTAATGCTGCCCAGCCCTGCTGTGTGTGCAGTGTACACGATTGATATGTAAATTACGGTGGCATTAATATGTAAATTGTTAGAGCATTCATAGGTATGCCAAACTCCCTGAGCCCTGGTCCACCATCCCCTTTGGTGTATGGCGCCGACTAGGGATGAGCCGAACACCCCCCTGTTCGGTTCGCACCAGAACATGCGAACAGGAAAAAAGTTCATTCGAACACGCGAACACCGTTAAAGTCTATGGGACACGAACATGAATAATCAAAAGTGCTAATTTTAAAGGCTTATATGCAAGTTATTGTCATAAAAAGTGTTTGGGGACCTGGGTCCTGCCCCAGGGGACATGGATCAATGCAAAAAAAAGTTTTTCAAAAACGGACGTTTTTTCAGGAGCAGTGATTTTAATAATGCTTAAAGTCAAACAATAAAAGTGTAATATCCCTTTAAATTTCGTAGCTGGGGGGTGTCTATAGTATGCCTGTAAAGGGGCGCATGTTTCTTGTGTTTAGAACAGTCTGACAGCAAAATGACATTTCGAAGGAAAAAACCCATTTAAAACTACTCGCGGCTATTGCATTGCCAGTCCGACAATACACATAGAAGATCATTGATAAAAACGGCATGGGAATTCCCCGCAGGGGAACCCCGAACCAAAATTAAAAAAAAAAAAATGACGTGGGGGTCCCCCTAAATTCCATACCAGGCCCTTCAGGTCTGGTATGGATATTAAGGTGAACCCCAGCCAAAATAAAAAAAAAATGACGTGGGGGTCCCCCTAAATTCCATACCAGACCCTTCAGGTCTGGTATGGATTTTAAGGGGAACCCCGTGCCAAAAAAAAAACCGAAACGGCGCGGGGTCCCCCCAAAAATCCATACCAGACCCTTATCCGAGCACGCAACCTGGCAGGCCGCAGGAAAAGAGGGGGGGACGAGAGAGCGCCCCCCCCCCTGAACCGTACCAGGCCACATGCCCTCAATGGGAGGGTGCTTTGGGGTAGCCCCCCAAAACACCTTGTCCCCATGTTGATGAGGACAAGGGCCTCATCCCCACAACCCTGGCCGGTGGTTGTGGGGGGTCTGCGGGCGGGGGGGCTTATCGGAATCTGGAAGCCCCCTTTAACAAGGGGACCCCCAGATCCCGGCCCTCCCCCTGTGTGAAATGGTAAGGGGGTACTTACCCCTACCATTTCACTAAAAAACTGTCAAAAATGTTAAAAATGACACGAGACAGTTTTTGACAATTCCTTTATTTAAATGCTTCTTTTTTCTTCTATCTTCCTTCATCTTCTTCTTCTGGTTCTTCCTCCGGCGTTCTCGTCCAGCATCTCCTCCGCGGCATCTTCTATCTTCTTCTCCTCTAGCCGCTCCGCACCCATGGCATGGGGGGAGGCTCCCGCTCTTCTCTTCATCTTCATCATCTTCTTCTCTTCTTCATTTTCTTCTCCGGGCCACTCCGCATCCATGCTGGCATGGAGGGAGGCTCCTGTTGTGTGACGGCGTCTCCTCGTCTGACGGTTCTTAAATAACGGGGGCGGGGCCACCCGGTGACCCCGCCCCCTCTGATGCATGGTGACTTGACGGGACTTCCCTGTGACGTCACGGGGAATGCCACAGGGAAGTCCCGTCATGTCCCGTGCGTCAGAGGGGGCGGGGTCACCGGGTGGCCCCGCCCCCCGTTATTTAAGAACCGTCAGACGAGGAGACGCCGTCACACGGCGGGAGCCTCCCTCCATGCCAGCATGGATGCGGAGCGGCCCGGAGAAGAAAATGAATAAGAGAAGAAGATGAAGAGCGGGAGCCTCCCCCCATGCCATGGGTGCGGAGCGGCCCGAGGAGAAGAAGATAGAAGACCCCGCGGAGGAGATGCTGGACGAGAACACCGGAGGAAGAACCAGAAGAAGATGAAGGAGGATAGAAGAAAGAAGAAGCGTTTAAATAAAGGAATTGTCAAAAACTGTCTCTTGTCATTTTTGACAGTTTTTTTGTGAAATGGTAGGGGTAAGTACCCCCTTACCATTTCACACGGAGGGGGGGCCGGGATCTGGGGGTCCCCTTGTTAAAGGGGGCTTCCAGATTCCGATAAGCCCCCGCCCGCAGACCCCCACAACCACCGGCCAGGGTTGTGGGGATGATGCCCTTGTCCTCATCAACATGGGGACAAGGTGTTTTGGGGGGCTACCCCAAAGCACCCTCCCAATGTTGAGGGCATGTGGCCTGGTACGGTTCAGGAGAGGGGGGGCGCACTCTCGTCCCCCCCCCTCTTTTCCTGCGGCCTGCCAGGTTGCGTGCTCGGATAAGGGTCTGGTATGGATTTTTGGGGGGACCCCACGCCTTTTTTTTTTTTTTTTTTGGCGCGGGGTTCCCCTTAAAATCCATACCAGACCTGAAGGGTCTGGTATGGAATTTAGGGGGACCCCCACGTCATTTTTTTTTTAAAATTTTGGCCGGGGTTCCCCTTAATATCCATACCAGACCTGAAGGGCCTGGTATGGAATTTAGGGGGACCCCCACGTCATTTTTTTATTTTAATTTTGGTTCGGGGTTCCCCTGTGGGGAATTCCCATGCTATTTTTATCAATGAACTTCTATGTGTATTGTCGGACCGGCAATTCATTAATAGCCGCGAGTAGTTTTAAATGGGTTTTTTCTTTTGAAATGTCATTTTGCTGTCAGACTGTTCTAAACACAGGAAACATGCGCCCCTTTACAGGCATACTATAGACACCCCCCAGCTACGAAATTTAAAGGGATATTACACTTTTATTGTTTGACTTTAAGCATTATTAAAATCACTGCTCCTGAAAAAACGGCCGTTTTTAAAACTTTTTTTTTGCATTGATCCATGTCCCCTGGGGCAGGACCCAGGTCCCCAAACACTTTTTATGACAATAACTTGCATATAAGCCTTTAAAATTAGCACTTTTGATTTCTCCCATAGACTTTTAAAGAGTGTTCCGCGGCATTCGAATTTGCCGCGAACACCCCAAATTGTTCGCTGTTCGGCGAACTTGCGAACAGCCGATGTTCGAGTCGAACATGAGTTCGACTCGAACTCGAAGCTCATCCCTAGTGCCGACATTTGGTATATGTAACAAGCCCTGCCTGCCACAGTCACTAAGCCTGCCATCAGTCTGTACTGCAAAGGTGAGCAGATGGATGGGGGGGGGGGGTGGTTATCCAGAGATAAAAAGAGAAGGATTTACAGTTTGGAGGGCAAACCGGACCAAAGAGGGTGTGTGCAGGGGGGGCTGGGTGCAAATTTGAGCAGAGGTTAGCAGGGGGAAGAATGCACAGGTGTATTGAGAGGAGGTGGATAAAGATGCAGAGATTAGCAGAGAGGCAGGGAAGGGTCTGTCAATATAAATACCCGTTACATGCTTGATATGTGTAAGGCTCCATTCACATCATGCAGATGTGACAGAGCGCGTAAACTCCCATGCATTGCATGTAGGGCAACCCCTCCCACTCTTACCCCCTCTCTCTCACCCTTTCTCTTTTTCACCCTTACTTTTTGTCTCACCCTTCCTCTTTTTCTCACCCTCATCCCCCTCTCTCTCTATCTAATAATTTAATTTGTTTTCACAAAAAATTGTTTGCATTTTCATTTTATTCATTTCCATAAAAAGGCCCATGAAAAACCTCAGCACAAGGTCCATGATGCTCCTAATCCGGCCCTAGGTGAAGCAATATCTACTGGTCTTGAAAATCCATAATGTCCTAGTTACTGTTTTACTGAGCATCCTTAGGCAGGAGGCATTTGGGGGAAAATACAAATGCAGGAAGGTTCCCTGTCTGACTGTAAGGGGAGGAATTGAGTAAACATTCTCTTTTTCTGTGAATACCTTTACACATAGAAATTGCAGATCTTGGCATGTCCTGCTAAACATTTAGACTGTTAGTTTATTTTTTAACTGTAGTGGACAAAGGATCTGTAAGTATAATCAATTTCTTTTTCAGTCCCCACAGAGACCACCTACCATACTTTAGAAGAAAATGTGGTGGAGTATTGCACAACAGAAACACCCACGACAGTTACTTCTGAGACCCCTGTAGAAATGATCTCTCCTTCAGCTGAAGTTACGGGAAAACCTCAAGAACTAAAGAACAGAATTGCGCTAAATTCAGCACGGCTGCTACAGGAGCAGAGAGTGACGAACTTGCACGTGAAGGAGATTGCCCAACACCTGGAGCAACAGAATGATATCTTGCAGATGATACGCCGGTCCCAAGAAGTCCAAGCTAGTGCTCAGGAGCGTCAAGCCCAGGCCATGGAGGGAACTCAGGCGGCCCTGAATGCCCTTATTCAGGTATTACGACCTATGATTAAAGATGTACGCAAGTTACTACAAAGTCGAAACACGGAGTCTCCAGCCGCCAATGAAGCTGGTGACCAGGGGACTCAAAATGGACCATCAAACAGTATCAGTCAATGACTGGTAATGTCATTGTGAAAGCAAGATATTACCTTAGTGAATCTAAAGTGAGCTTGTTGCCAATGAAAACAAAAGATGAAAGTAAAGCACGTTGTGAAAGGAGAATCTTTATACTTGCCTGTTCACATGCCACGAGTGTATATACTGTATTTGAATAGAGTAGGGGAGGACTAGAACCCCTGTCAATTTAAATTGCTGTCCGTGTCCCTTTTAGCTAGATTCACCCTCTATATTTGTCCTGGTGAATGTAGTCACCAAGACAGAAAGTTAAAGGAAATCCAAAGTTTTAGAGTTGTATCTGAAGAAGAGGTGTTCCAACCTGTTCTGGTGACAACTGTTTAAGAGAACAATTCCTCTCATGTTGTAGAATTTCTTATCACCTCCTTTTATGTCTGCAGGACAGGAATTAAAAGAAAACCTCCCCAATAGAATAGAGGCATAAAAAAAAAAAAAAAAAAACCTGATAGAGTTTTAACCCTTCCCCATTTTATCAAAAACTTAAACAAAAAAGGTTTTTAGTTGCTCAGATGCCATCGTTGTCACATAGGAGTAGAGGGAGATTTTCATGTGCCATAATATGTCTTTCACTTGGCACTGTGGTTCCCCTTGTGTCCATAGTGGTCATCGGGACCACAGCACAGGGTGGAGGACAACCTGTCTAATGCAGGAGGTATTTGATAGCAGCGTCACACAGAGATCCTCGAGAGGGCATTCACGGCCTGCCAGAAAGGTGACTATAAAGCTTCTTCCCCCAGGGTGCTTTTACTTCAATTTCCCCTAACAAAGAAGGCAGTAAAGGTGTTCATATTTGTTGAAAAATTCATCGGAACTGAAAAATGTTTTACATTTTTTAACTACTGATCTGCATTTAAAGTGCTCATACAGGACAAAGTAATAGGCTCACTTTAAAGCAGTTGCTCATACTTACCTTAACTTTGCTTCCTCTGCCCCATGTGATGGCAGTGGCACCAAAGAAGTCAGTTGTCATGGTCATATGAGAAGAAGGAGATTGAGTCACATGCTCTCCCCCCAAAACCCTGAAGTACTAGGTATTTCTCTTTACTCTAACAAGCAAAGGAGTGGAGGGAAGTGAAAGGAAGGTATATAAAGAGCTGTGGGGCGGCAAGTCTAAAGGGAACCTTTTGCTTCGGCCTGCCTGATCAAAAAAATAGGTGCACCTTAAGGGAGAATCTATTGCTACAAAAACCCATCATGTGCAAAGTTAAAAAATTGAGGTGGTCAGGTTGTAAATGTGAATTCTGCCTCTGCGCCTACATATGTTAGAAGCTTTGGTTTCTGTGGAGCCTATGCAAAATGTGTATTGAGTAACTACAAAAATGAACTTTTGATGGTCAAATAATATAATAATGACCAATGGGAAACCAGCGTGTATGGCTAGCTAAACAGAACTTCGTGATGTTATGGTTTACTGTCTAAAGCAGTGTTTCTCAACTCCAGTCCTCAAGGCGCCCCAACAGGTCATGTTTTCAGGATTTCCTTTAGATGAAACAGCTGTGGTAATTACTAAGGCAGTGAAACTGATCAAATCACCTGTGCAAACTAATGGAAAGCCTGAAAACATGACCTGTTGGGGCGCCTTGAGGACTGGAGTTGAGAAACCCTGGTCTAAAGAGCAGAAGAAAAAGATAAACTTACAACGGCTGCCATGCAGCTTGATCAAATTGTCTCAAATGGAGAACTTTCTTGTTTTAACTGTTGGCATGAGAACTATGAAGCATTTTATATGTTTGGTATATGGACAGATTTAGAAAAAGGATGATTCAAGCATGTGCTCACTACACATTTGTGTGACTTTCCCTTTAAGTTATTCTAGGATTAATTGTTTACAATTCCCTCTACATCTCAATCCATACCTAGTTTTTTGTCAACATGCAATCTTTTATAATAAAATCATATATCTATTTTTTGAAGTACTTGTTTCCTGCTTTGTATACTAACATGAATTAAGACTCGGGCATAAAATTACTGTACATTCTTAAAGAAAAAAAAACATAATTTTCACCAAGTACCAAGAGTACAGTGCAAAAGCAATTAGGACCTGTAATGCCGCGTACACACGATCGGGATTTTGGTCGGAAAAAGATATGATGGCTTTTCCGACGGGATTCCGCTCAAGCTTGCCTTGCATACACATGGTCACACAAAAGTTCGCTGAACTTTCAAGAACACGGTGACGTACAACACTACGACCAGCCGAGAAAATGAAGTTCAATGCTTCCGAGCATGCATCAAATTGTTTCTGAGCATGCGTAGGAATTTTGCGCGTCGGAATTGCTA
This sequence comes from Aquarana catesbeiana, assembly GCF_042186555.1. NCBI lineage: Eukaryota > Metazoa > Chordata > Amphibia > Anura > Ranidae > Aquarana > Aquarana catesbeiana. The sequence continues at coordinate 291,320,317 of NC_133332.1, forward strand.
CAGACGATCGCATTTTCGGATAGGAACTTTTTCCGACCGAAAAATTGAGAACATGCTCGCAATCTTTTGCTGGCTGGAATTCGGCCAGCGAAAGTCTGAGCATACACACAGTCTCATTTTCCGACCAAAAGCTCTCATCGTTTTTTTGCTGGCTGAATTTCTGATCGTGCGTATGCAGCATTGGAGAGTGCTACTCCTCCAAGTCTGGGTGTCACAGATTAGGGAATCTGCTCCCACTTAGGGGCATACTGGGCAACCAGGAGTTGGTAGCAGCAGCAGACTAAGCAGTGGCGTTGGCCACGGAGGAGACAGAGGTGGCCACAAGGAGTCTGGGATTGGCTTGTTTCCTGAGAACCCAACATGCCTGCACAGTAGTGTAGGTGAGAGCCCACCTTGCCTTTACCATCGCTCCTGATGGTGCAGATGGATTTGCTGCAGGCAATGACCAGGTTGCGGCCCTCTGACTCACCAGCAGCTTCTGGAAACTGAGAGAAGTTTGATGGAATGTCCTTGATGGAGTCCTTAGCAGCATGGGAGTGCAGGACTCACTGGTTGATGGGTAGCACAAGGAGGCAGTTATGCACAAATACACATTCACGAGGGAATCAGGGGGCTTCTGTTAGAACTGCACGATTCTGGCTAAAATGAGAATCACATTTTTTTTGCTTAGAAGATAGATCACAATTCTCTCACGATTCTTGCGGCGTAACATCATCTTTCACATTAAAACAAAAAAATCGGGCTAACTTTACTGTTTCTTTTTTTTTTTTTTATTCATCGAAGTGTATTTTTTCTCAAAAAATTGCATTTGAAAGACCACTGGGCAAATACATTGTGACATAAAATATTGCAGCAATTGGCATTTTATTCCCTAGGGTCTCTGCTAAAATATATATAATGTTTGGGGGTTCCAAGTAATTTTCTAGCAAAAAATATTGATTTGAAACAAGTGTCAGAAAAAGATTTAGACTTTAAGTGGTCAAACTTCCTGCATTTACACGTTGTTAAAAACTTGGCAGACTGCCTGGATTTTTTCTTTACACAGAAGTTTATCCCTTTGGTTTAAGAAGGAGAGTTAGTTACAATGTTTCATGTTAAAAACTTGGCAGACTGCCCGGATGTTTTCTTTTGACAGCTAAGTGATCAGATAAGTCTCTCCGCTTGTTATATGAAATAATCGGCGAACTTTGCTATAGAGATCGTCAGGGGGGTTGAATCGAGATCACAATTTAACGATTAATTGTGCAGCTCTAGCTTCAGTAACCAAAACTGCAGTGTTTATCCTCATGACACGTCACAGGAAGCACCCTTATGGCTAACAGAGGACAGAATTAGAAATAGAGTTGAAAAACTTAACATCGGGTCACCGGGACCAGATGGCTTGCACCCAAGGGTCCTTTGGGAACTCAGACAAGTAATTGCCAGACCACTGTTCCTAATTTTTACTGACAGTCTACTGACTGGAATGGTACTAGCTGATTCGAGAAATGCCAATGTAGCACCAATATTTAAAAAAGGGCCAAAATACATCCCTGGGAATTACAGACCAGTTAACCTAACATAAATAGTATGCAAGCTCTTGGAGGGGATTTTAGTAATGAAAACTGTGTCATTAGCAGTAAGCAGCATAGATTCATGAAGAATCGTTCTTGCTAAACCAATCTATTAACCTTCTATGAGGAGGTGACCTGCCATCTAGATAAAGGGAGGCCCGTAGACATGGTGTATCTGGATTTTGCAAAAACATTTGATACAGTTCCCCATAAACGTTTACTGTACAAAGTAAGGTCCATTGGCATGGACCATAGGGTGAGTACATGGATTGAAACCAGGCTACAGGGGCGAGTGCAGAGGGTGGTGATAAATGGGAATACTTGGAATGGTCAGGGGTGGAAAGTGGGGTCCCCCAGGGTTCTGTCCTGGGACCAATCCTATTTAATTTATTCATAAGCGACCTGGAGGATGGGGTAAACAGTTCAATCTCTGTATTTGCGGATGATGCTAAGCAGGGCAATTACTTCTTGCAAGTAGATCTGAAAAAATGGGGTGGGCAACTACATGGCATATGAGGCTTAATGTGGAAAAAATTAAAATAATGCATTTGGGTGGCAAAAATATGAATGCAATCTATACACTGGGGGGGAGAACCTCTGGGGGAATCTAGGATGGAAAAGGACCTGGGGGTCCTAGTGGATGATAGGCTCAGCAATGGCATGTAATGCCAAGCTACTGCAAACAAAGCAAACAGAATATTGGCATGCATTAAAAATGGGATTAACTCAAGAGATAAAGCAATAATGCTCCCACTCTACAAGACTCTGGTCCAGCCACACTTGGAGTATGCTGTCCAGTTCTGAGCACCAGTCCACAGGAAGCATGTGCTGGAACTGGAGAGAGTCCAGAGAAGGGTAACAAAGCTAATAAAGGGTCTGGAGGACATTAGTTATGAAGAAAGGTTACGAGCACTGAACTTATTCTCTCTGGAGAAGATACGCTTGAGAGGGGATATGATTTCAATTTACAAATACTGTACTGTTGACCCCCACAATAGGGATAACACTTTTCAGCAAAAGGGAGTTTAATAAGACACGTGGCCACTCATTAAAATTAGAACAAAAGAGGTTGAACCTTAAACTGCGTAGAGGGTTCTTTACTGTAAAAGCGACAAGGATGCAGAATTCCCTTCCACAGGCGGTGGTTTCAGCAGGGAGCATCGACAGTTCAAAAAACTATTAGATAAGCACCTGAATGACCACAACATACAGGGGTACACAATGTAATACTGACATATAATCACACACATAGGTTGGACTTGATGGACTTGTGTCTTTTTTCAACCTCACCTACTATGTATGTAACATGGGCACTGGGAATTGTAGAGCTGCACATAATCACACGGGACACCGGAAGCAGGAACAGGCAAGTGATATGAACACTGAAGCACAATGTGAACAAGGAGTGTGCGGGTGATAGCAACAAGTGGCTAACAGAATTACACAGGTGTTGAAGGGTGGGCAATGGCACGTCCCCTCTTTGATTGGCCGGAAGCCGGTGGCTCCGGTGCTGGAGTGTGGAACACGTGAGTGTAATACTGGGTGCTGATGTGCAGGGGATTACCAGACACTAATACAAATACTGAATGTGTTCAGGTGGGAATGATAGTATGTAAAAATATATTCAAGGGCTACATTAAATTTAATTATGTTGGGACATCACCATCTCAAATAAACCGTGTTCTTCTGACATAAGGTAGGCTATTTGTACTTTTATATGGTACTGACCTCAGATCAGCAGGTAACCTCCTTCACTAGCTGTGGCCTACACTTACTCTTGCAGTTCTTCAGTCCTCTTCATTTTTCTAGATGGCTGCTTCTCCATAGGCCAAAAGGGTAAGAAAAAAAAAAAGATCAACTTGCATATCTAAAAGAAGATGTCTGTCCTATTACAGACTTTAGAGAAAATGATGTGTATGCACAAGTATGATGGCTTAGTGAAAAGGACTGAGGAATCACCAAAAGAGGTTGCTGGCTAATCTGAGTGAGATCTGCTTACTCAGCTAAGGCTCTTCATTTTTTCATGAGTCAAATGGTGGAAGCTCCAACTAGAAATAATGTTCTGCTGAACCTACTAATTACAAATAACAGCGAGATGATTACAGATGTGGAAGAGAGTGATCACAGAGTAATTACTATTTGCCATAAATTATAGGAAAAATAGACATGAGGGTGGGGGATGGACACTAAATTTCAAACGAGACAACTTTACTAAGCTGTTCTCCATACTACATGACCTTAAAAAGGATCAAATTCTTGCAACAAAGCTCACCAATGAAAAGTGGGAGTGGTTTAGAGACATATTAAAGAAGATTATTTGAAAGACATGAAACCCCTCATACATATCATACAAGAACTTAGACTAGAGGATCAACAATACCTGTTGGCAACAGCTGATGTATCTTCATTATACATGATAATTAACCAAGAAGAAGCGATAGATGCAACCAAGTGGCCCCTGGATAGGTCCAGCAATCTGGGAAGTAGACAGAAGTCATATTTGCTTGAATGTTTGGACTATGGCCTACACCAGGGGTAGGCAACCTTGGCACTCTACAAGTCCCATCATGCCTGTGATTGTCAGGGTCTTGCAATGCCTCATGGGAATTGTAGTTTTACCACAGCTGGAGGGCCGAGGTTGCCTATCCCTGGCCTACACCATCATTATTTTTGGTACAACACACACTTCTATAGGCAGATTTGGGGCATAGCAATGGGTGCCAAATATGGGCCCAGTATCGATAATCTGTTGTCCCAATGGGAGGAAGTTTATGCACAACCGCCCAAAGAGTTGATACTCAAAAGATACATTGATGACTTGATTGCCATCTGGGCAGGTGATGAGGACAGCTTAACAAGTTTTTTTCATAAACTAAATGATAACCAGAAAAACATCAGACTGTCACTTGAGAACCATACAAAAACTAAATTTTTTGGATTTGAATATTGAGGTGGAGAATAACCTCATAACAATGAAAACCTTCTTTAAAAATGTTGACCAAATTAGTTATATTCCAGTAGACCGTTGCCATTTTTCCTCCTATCTCTTAAACATCCCAAAGGGTCAACTCATAAGACTACGAAGAAACTGTAGCAAGAATACGGATTTTGAAACACAAGCTAGAATGATTGGACAACGGTTCATTGAACGAGGATACAACGAAGAATTCATTGCAGAGAAAATTCAGGAAGTACAGTATCTAAGATAGAAGGAGCAGATTTGGTGAAAGATAAAGTGAAAGACGAGACAACCATGCAAAATCTCCCAATCACCTTGGATTTAAATTTACAACACAAGCAAGAGGAAAAACTATTAAAAAAACATTGGCCCGATTTTGAGAGCTGACAACCAGCTACAAAAGATCCTATCTGAGCAACCTAGATTTATCTATAGGAGGGCATCGAGACTACGAGACATAAAAGCCAAGAATGTCTCGGACCCCCCAAACAATCAGAGGAATTTTACATTCTTTCAGGGAAAATTTTTTTTTTCCCTGCAGGAGGTGTTTTGCGTGTACCAAAACCAATAGAAATGGTATAAAATGTACCACATTTGCATCTACCTCTACTGGAAAGGAATACCCAATTAGAGACTTTATATTATGCAGGACAGAGGGAGTAGTCTATGTTCTCCAATGTCCATGCACGATGCAATACGTAGAAAGAACTAAAAGACCCATGTGGAATCGATTTCTTAAACATGTTCAAAATATCCAGAAAAGCTTTAGCAAACATAGCATATCAAGGTATTTTGCACAACACCATGATAAGGATCCTATATTACTCTTATTCTGGGCGATAGAAAAATATCAACCTCATTGGAGGGGTACAAATAAAATTAACCAGCTAAGTAAAATTGAATCAAAATGATTTTTGAGCTCAATACTCTCCAGCCAAAAGGACGTAACATTTATTTTGACTTAAACTGCTTTATTTCAAATTAATAAGGCATATATGCCTATACATAGGAAAATATCCTTTTTCCAGATGGCAGTACCTTCTTTCTCCCACTAGATGGTGCTCATCATAGTAATCTCAAAGTCTCTCATACACACATTTGATAAAATACACATTTTTGCTAAAATTATTTCCGGGTAAAATATATTGTTAAAAATGATCAGCCTAGTAGGTTTATTTGAAGATTAATATTTTATTTTTAATATTTTTTATTTTTAACCTTGAATCTATACTATACTACAGGCCTATAATAAACCTATAAGGATTGCCTGTAGGTAAAATGAATATCTCCTAAACATGCATGGTTTAGGAGATATTCACCCTGTATGCAGCCAGTGACATTACCGGCGCATGTGCTCTAAAGGTCCAGCATCCCTTGCCAGACCTTCAGATCTTCGTGTCGGAACCGAGGCCGGAGCGTGCAAACCCGGAAAAAAGAACGGGCAAAGATGTCAGCCCTCTCAGTGTACCCCAGGAAGGCTTCGTTCCAAGGTAAGTATTTCATAATGTGCTAGTATGCATACTAGCACATTATGCAACTGCTTTACAGGTGTTTTTTTTTTTTTTTTTTAAACAGCCGCAGTTTACTACCGCTTTAAATAGTTTTCCATCTTTATTATTTTTCTTGGGTTTATATTTTCCACTGATCTGTTTTACTTGAACAACACTAGTTTCTTTTGAACATGCTAGATAACACATTGGATTAAATTGTATTTTTAAGTATTAGTTAACCACTTGCTGACCGGCTCATGCCGATATAGGGCGGCTGTGTGGTGCCGCTGCGCGAATCGCAGGCACGAGAGCCACAACGGGGATTTGTGTGTGTAAACACTCAAATCCCTGTTGTGACAGGGGAGGAGAGACAGATCGTGTGATCTGGTTCCTCCTCTAGTCAGTCCTATCCCCTTACAGAAACACACCTAGGGAACACACTTAACCCCTTGATTGCCCCCTAGTGTCATCACCTTCCCTGCCAGTGACATTTATTCAGTAATCAGTGCATTTTTATAGCACTGATCGCTGTATAAATGTCAGTGGTCCCCAAAAAGTGTCATAAGTGTCCGATTTATCCGCCTCAATGTCACAGTCCCGCTAAAAATCGCAGATCGCCACCATTACTAGTAAAAAAATAAAAATAAATAAAAATGCCATAAATCTATTCCCTATTTTGTATACGCTATAACTTTTGCGCAAACCAATCAATGTACGCGTATTGCGATTTTTTTTTTTTTTACCAAAATTATTAAGAAGAATACATATTGGCCTCAACTGATGAAGAAATTCATTTTTTTACATTTTTTTTGGATGTTATAGCAGAAAGTAAAAAATGTTGTTTTTGTTTTTTTCAAAATTGTCGCTCTTTTTTTGTTTATAGCGCAAAAAATAAAAACCGCAGAGATGAGCAAATACCACCAAAAGAAAGCTCTATTTGTGGGGGAAAAAAAGGACGTCAATTTCGTTTGGCTACAACATCACGCGACCGCGCAATTGTCAGTTAAAGTGACGCAGTGCTGTATCGCAAAAAATGGCCTGGTCATTAAGGGGGCAAATCCTTCCGGGGCTGAAGTGGTTAAAGCGCCACTGAAGTTCTGCTGGAACAAACAGTGGGTACGTAAGCTTTTATTGCAGGAGAGCAATGTCTTTTCTGCAATAAAATGCCCCTGCGTGCCTGCTCGCTATGTTCTCCGACATGGTAAACTGAGCTGCACATGGACAGCTCAGCTTACAGCGCCAGGCCAGTCTCTGTGCCAGAATGGCAGCCTGCTGCATATGCGCAGTGGTGATTTCTTCTTGCACCAGTGAATGAAGATGGCCTAAGACTGGCACACGGGAGAAGATGCTGGCATCAGTGAGGAGCCATTGGAAAGGTGAGTGTTAACCCCCTTTAGTTCCTCTTTAACCCAATCACTAAAATCTCACAAAACCTTAACATGGTAATCTAATTTTAAATCTAATTTTCAATGTCACATACACATACTGCGGCAGGGTGGCCCTTAAGTGCAAAATCACGTACCTGTATGTGATTCCTGTGATCGCTCTGGGGCGCGTGCGCACCACCGAAGCCCCGCTCCCGCTGTGATTGGACACAGTGGGAGCCAATTCAGCGGGTCACCCATAATCATTCACAGGAGAGGCAGACCGCCATTCTGCCAGAGAGGAAAATGGAGATCTTGTGTTTCTGCTAAGCAGAAATACAGACCCTTGTTTTCTTTTAGTCAAAGCACATTCCCCACAGTTAGAAAGCACTAATAGGGAACACATTTAAACCCTTTGATCGCCCCTGATGTTAACCCCTTCCCTGCCAGTGTCATTTATACAGTGATCAGTGCATTTTTCTAGCACTGATCACTGTATTGGTGTCATTGGTCCCTAATAAGTCTCACTTATTGTCAAATTTGTCCGCCGCAATGTCGCAGTCCCACTAAAAATCGATGATCGCCATCATTACTAATAAAAAATATAATAAAAGTAAAACGTTCCTAAATCTATCCCATAGTTTGTAGATAACTTTTGCACAAACCAATAAATATACGCTTATTGGGATTTTTTTTACCAAAAATATGTAGCAGAATACATATTGGTCTAAATTGATGAAGACATTTGGTTTCTTATATTTTTTGGGGGGGTTTTATAGCAGAAAGTAAAAAATATTGTTTTTCTTTCTCAAAATTGTCGCTCTTTTTTTTGTTTATAGCCAAAAAATAAAAACCGCAGAGGTAATAAAATACCACCAAAAGAAAGCTCTATTTGTGGGAAAAAAAGGACATACATTTTGTTTGGGTAAAGCTCCGCCGACCGTGCAACTGTCAGTTAAAATAACGCAGTGCCATCTCGCAAAAAATGGCCTGGTCAGGAAGGGGGTAAAACCTGAGCTGAAGTGGTTACTACATATACAGTATAAGCTTATAGTATACTGTAAAAAGTATGTTTTCACATTTCGCATTGTTAACTAGCAAGATATAGTGAATGCAGGGTTTTGGAAGAAAGTAAGTGTCAGAAGTCAAGGATGGATAACCATTTGCAAAGAACGCAATGTAAGTAAAGGTAAATATGTATTGGATAAATGTTAAGAGCAAAGTGAAAAAAAAACAAACATTTGAGATTTATCAAAATGGACAATACGGCACACAATGGGCTTTATTTTTTACTTGAATAAAATTATTATTTACACATGTATAAACTGTACACCCTTCTATTGGCTAGATGGCGCTATACCAACTTTTCAGTCCTAAAATGATGCTTCTGTCCACTAGGTGGCAATATAAGATTAGATTAGACACACAAACACTCCTATCCTATTTTAAGCACACTACAATTGTTAGACTACATTTTTATTATGACCTTTGCTTATTGCTTTACCCATGGATACACCCATGCTACGTCTTTGTTTCTATGGAAATGTGTGTTAAAAAAAACTGAATAAGGTAAAGCAATCATTCTACATATTATTAAAGTTGACCTGAAGCGAATAATTGCTATGTTATAGTGAATATGTAATAATGTTAATTATGCCTAAGCAGTACGCTTAGGGAACTTTCACATACACTTCTACAACCCCAATTCCAAAAAAGTTGGGACGCTGTGTAAAATCTACATAAAAACAGAATCTCATAAACCCATATTTTATTCACAATAGAAATTAGAAAACATATCAAATATTTAAACTGACAAAATGTACTATTTAAAGCAGTGTTCCGCCTGGGGGAAAAAAAAAAAAAAGAAAAGTCTGCAGCTACAAATACTAGCTGCTGACTTTTAATATATAGACGCTTACCTGTCCAGGGAGCCTGCGATGTCGGCACCCCAGCCGTTGTTCGGATCAGCTGTCGGGTGCTGCCATCGCCATTCGGCGTAAAGGGAAACCGGCTGTGAAGCCAAAAGGCTTCACAGCCAGTTCCCTACTGCGCATGCATGAAGCACGCTGCGCTTTCTAACTGGCCCGGCCGAGCCAAATGTGATGGAAGCAGATAAGCGGAAGTTCCACTTTTGGGTGGAACTCCGCTTTAAGGGGAAAAAAAAGGTAATTTCTAAACTGATGGCAGCAACATGTCTCAAAAAAGTTAGGACAGGACAACAAAAAGCTGGCAAAGTAAGTGGTTCTAACAAGGAAAAGCTGGTAGAACATTTTGCAACTAATTAGGTGGCAACAGATCAGTAACATGATTGATATAAAAAGAGAGTTATGCCCCGTACACACGGCCGGATTTTCCGATGGAAAATGTCCGATCGGAGTGTGTTGTCGGAAATTCCGACCGTGTGTGGGCTCTATCGGACATTTTCCATCGGATTTTCCGACACACAAAGTTGGAGAGCAGGAGATAAAATTTTCCGACAACAAAATCTGTTGTCGGAAATTCCGATCGTGTGTACACAAATCCGATGGACAAAGTGCCACGCATGCTCAGAATAAATAAAGAGATGAAAGCTATTGGCCACTGCCCCGTTTATAGTCCCAACGTACGTGTTTTACGTCACCACGTTTAGAACGATCGGATTTTCCGACAACTTTGTGTGACCATGTGTATACAAGACAAGTTTGAGCCAACATCCATCGGAAAAAATCCTAGGATTTTGTTGTCGGAATGTCCGAACAAAGTCCGACCGTGTGTACGGGGCATTAGAGTGTCTAAGAAGAAGTAAAGACAGGCTGAGGTTCAACAATCTGTGAAAAGCTGTGTCTAAAAACTATCAAACTATTTCAGAATGATGTTCCTGATCTTTTAATTGCAAGGTTTTTTTTAAATATATCATCATCTACAGTACATAATATCATCAAAAGATTCAGAGAATCTGAAGAAATCTCTGTGCGCAAGGGACAAGGCTGAAACACAATGTTGAATGCCAGTGATTTGTGATAGACATCATTGCATAGACTCAGGAATGCTTCCAAAAATCCCAGTCTGGGTTGTGCCATCCAAAAATGCAAGGTAAAGCTCTATCATGCAAAGAAGAAGCCAAATCTAAACATGATCCAGAAGTGCCGCCATCTTCTCTGGGCCAAAGATCAATTAAAATGGTCTGTTGCAAAGTGGAAAACTGTCCTGTTGTTAGATAAATCGAAAATTTGACAATCATGGGTGCTGCGTCCTCCGGAGGGAAGAGGAGAGGGACCTTCTGGTTTGTTACCAGTTCAAAAACTTGCATCTCTGATGGTATGGGGGTGCATTAGTTCTTATAGAATGGCCAGCTTGCACGCCTGGAAAGGCACCATCAATGCTGAAAGATACTGAATATCCAGGTTTTAGAGCAGCATATGCTCAGGCAAGAATGGGACAACATTCCTGTTTCCACAAATGCATCAACTGTTCTCAGTTCCTAGACGTTTACAGATTGTTAAGAGGGGATGCTACACCATGGCCCTGTCCCAAATATTTTGAGACGTGTTGCTGCCATCAATTTTAAGATTGCCTTAATTTTTCCTTAAAATTGTACATTTTCTCAGTTTAAACATTTATGTTTTCTATTTTCTATTGGGAATAAAATATGGGTTTATGAGATTTGCAAATCATTGAATTCTGTTTTTATGTAGATTTTACACTGCATCCCAACTTATTTGGAATTGGGGTTGTATTATGTCCTGAGCTTTGAGCTTATTTGCTGAAAGAGCACCAAAGATGTAGCATGCAGGACTTTTAGTGCGCTTTCAGAAAATGCACCAAAAATATGTGACATATTGGAAGTCTATGAGAAACGTGAGTAACCTGCACAAAAACTGCAAGTACACTGTGCTGCGCCAGTAGGGTTGCCACCTGTACGTTTTTCTCCTGGACAGTCCGGTTTTTGAATGATGTGTTCAGGTTTATTTTTGCCCCAGACCCAGACACATCATTGACACGGACTACACCGAGAGTGACATGTCTCCCCTCTCCCTGACAGCAGCTTGGTTCAGCAGAGCAGAGGGTCAGTGTATCAAAGCTCCTCCCCTCCTCCTCCTCCTTCGTTCTGTACACACACAAAGAGGAGGGGGGAGCAGGGATGCGCTGATATCAGGTCTGTAGAAAGTTTTTATTATGCTCTGTAGATGGAGAAGGGAGGGGGAGAGAGCGGCTGGAAAGGTGGATAAGGTAGAAAATATGTGGAGTGATCGAGTAGTTAGGAGGATATGTGCTGGGGGGGCTTTGGCAGGAGGAAGATATGCTAGAAGTGTGGATTGGATTTGAAATCTGACAACCCCTCCTAGCACTATCTCTCTTCCTTCCCAAAGCACCCCTCCAGCACATATCCTACCCCCCCCCCCCACCCCTCCCCCTTGCACTGGCCCTCTTCTCTCACAAAGTGCCCCCCCCAGCACATATCTGACCCCCCCAAGCACCCCCAGCACATATGGGCACAGGCTGCATATGATGAGCACAGAGGCTGTATGATTGGCACAGAGGCTGCATATGATGGGCGCGGTGGCTGTATGCTGGGCACAGAGACTGCATATGATGGGCACAGTGGCTGTATGATTGGCACAGGGGCTGCATATGATGGGCACAGTGGCTGTATGATAGGCACAGTGGCTGTATGATGGGCACAGGATGCATATGATGGGCACAGTGGCTGTATGATTGGCACAGAGGCTGCATATGATGGGCACAGTGGCTGTATGATTGGCACAGAGGCTGCATATGATGGGCACAGTGGCTGTATGATGGGCACAGACTGCCTATGATAGGCACAGTGGCTGTATGATTGGCACAGCGGCTGCATATGATGGACAGTGGCTGTATAATTGCCACAGAGGCTGCATATGATGGGCACAGTGGCTGTATAATTGCCACAGAGGCTGCATATGATGGGCACAGTGGCTGTATGATGGGCACAGGCTGCATATGATGGGCACAGAGGCTTTATGATTGTATAATTTTTCAACATCTGTTATTCCTTGGGGTGTTGTTATTTACAATGCAAGATTAATAAAATATATTTAATTTTTTTATTTTAATGTTTGATATGTTCTCCATGGTTTTGAAATTTAGCAGGTTTGTCTTGTGGGTGGTATAGTACCACAAAGGCGGATTTTGTGTTTTTTCATATTTATTATCATTTTTCATTCCACCACCCCCACTTCCTTTGTTTTTTAGTCCTTCTCCCTTCTCAACCCCCCCCCCTTTTTCATCTCCTTTTCTTTCCCTTTCACTTGAATTCTTTTTCTTTTTACCTTTCTTCTGCCCTTTTTCGATATTGAAGGTTAGCTGCAGTGTTAAAAATGGAAGAAGACAGCTGCACTCCGAATAACACCTTTTATTCGTGGCAAAACTGTGTAGAAGATCCAAAATCTCTTACATCATGGTGATGAAAGTTACAGACAGGCTAACGCGTTTCACATCAATATAGATGCTTAATCATAGCTCAGTGCTGTTCCAACTAAAATTTACCAACAGTCCCGTTTAAGAGGAGTCAGTCATAAGATCGACTCCTCTTGAATAGGAACAGCTATAGATAGAGTGAAATCTAATTAAATTTTGAACCATCTAAATCAGTGGTGGCTGGTGCTAAACATTTTTGGGGGGCCACAAGCCAACCCCCTAGGTCCACACTCACCTCTCCAGCAGTCACGGCACCGCGGCTTCCCTGGCCTCTCCTCCCAGCTAACCCGGTCATTTTTAGATCCGCCTCCTGTCCTGATTGGACGGGAGGAGAAGTCGGAAACCAACAGCGAATATTGATTTGCTAGTATCACAACCTTTTTCAAGCCAAATAGAGCCTCAGGCTCTAATCATGTGCTTGAAAAAAAATGACAGACCTCTTAGAAAGGCATTAATCCACCACCCTGCATGCAAACTAGGGGGGTCGGGCCCCTTATCGACCGGCCACCACTGATATATCTAGCTTTACCTGACACTGACATTTGCCATACGATACAATGTGATGTATTGTTTTGTGTCTATAGTTGTTCTACCACTAGATGGAGCTATGGCTCTCCTTGCTCAGAGCTAGTCTGTGATGGAACCAAGCTCTTTTACCGTTCATTTTAATTTGCTTTGACTTCAACACACATTGAAGCGCCTACTGTTTCAACATGCTTTTTTGATGTGTTTTTGATGCTTTGGCGGCGATTCGATGATGCTGCGATGATGCTTTGGCGGTGCTACGATGATGCTTTGGTGGTGCTTCAATGATGCTTTGGCGGTGCTTCGATGATGCTTTGGCAGGGCTTCGATGATGCTTCTTTCAGGGAGCACCTAGAGTTTAAAAGCATTCCTGGAACCTTGGTATTGAGCTTTTCCATCACACAGAATATTCTATATACTTTCTTTCTTCCTTTCTTTCAGTGGCGTCTCCAGCTTTCATATTTAGGGGGGGCACATGGGGGGACAGGGACAAAAGTAGGGGGGCAACTATAAAATGCAATTATATTTATATATATATATATATATATATATATATATATATATATATATATATCCTGGGGCCCTTTACTACGACCCCACAACAGCCCTTTCACATGTTCTGCAGTGAGCTCCCTTCCTACTGTATTGGGGCCCCCCAGGGTGGCGGAAAACAAGATATATATGTCACCAGCATACCAAGAAAATATAAGGATCCAAAGCAGTGGGAGAACTATCAGGGTTGCAAAGGTTGTCTTGCCACCGGGTGCTGGTGTTCTGCCACTGTGGGGTTCCCCAGCCTCCTCTTGCTGTCCTGCCCCTGCTATTGACAGCTCTGGTCTGGCATCTCTTGGAATTTACAGGCTGGTCCTCCTGTCCTAAGGATGGGAGAAATCAGTCTGTTTTTTCAGTATCTAAGAGTCCTGGTGGAGTCCTTCCTGCAACTCGCTCTTCTCCCTGTCAATGAGGATGCAGGGGAAGGAGCAGATCGGGCGGCCGTGGTTGTGTGAGCGCTCGCATTATGCAGTGTCAGCGAGCAGAGGGAGGGGGGAGGAATCACCCGCAGGAGCTGACTGGGGACTCTCTCCCTCTTAGACTTTTTTCTTTTACAAAAAATCAATTTTTTTTTTTTTAATTGGGGGGGGGGGGGCACATGGTGGGGCACAGCATAATGTTGGGGGGGTCAGGGCCCCCTCTGGCCCCCCCTAGGAACACCATTGCTTTCTTTTAATTCCTATCCTTCTTGGATGTGATGTTTTATACCCCCCTCCCCCGGACTAGCTATTTGGGTAATGATCTGACAAGTTTTTTTTTTGACAGCTGAATTAACATTTTATATGTAAGTACTGCAATTGCAAGGCAATCATTTAGCATCAATGGGTTGTGCTTGGAGTCGCATACCTCCCAACTTTCTGAGATGGGAATGAGGGACACCTATCAGCAAAAGTATGCAGGCATAGGACACACCCCCTGCCACGCCCCCTTAAAGGAGAATTGTACAGAAAAAACAAGATTGGTTAAACCCACAAGTGCTTTTTTTATACCACTACTATTCCTTTATATTGGCTTTTGGAATTTACAAATGCAGCAATTTAGAAATCAGATGAAAGGTTTAGCGCTGGACAACACTTTTTGATAGATAAAAAGTGCATTTTATATACAGCTATATAGATCAGACCAAACTGAGGGACAAATGAGGAGGAATGAGGGACATTGTTCCAAATCAGGGACAGTCCCTTGAAATCAGGGACAGTTGGGAGCTATGGGAGTGGTACTGCCTGCTGAACATGACCGCAGGTATACTTTTAGCTGCAGCCGTGGCATATGTACATCCCTGAGCGACAACATGATCTTTTTTTGATGGGCAGTAAAACTGTAGCTCAGCCACCTGTTTTTAGTGCCCGTCAGTTACCCATGTGAACAAGGCCATGCTGTACCTTTTTTTATTTTGCCTATGGTTGCACTTTAAAAAAATGTCAGTCCTATAAAATTTTCAAGATCCTTTAATTCAGTCCTGTGCTTGGCGTGTCTGAGACTCTGGCTTTCTCTTTATTTTATATTCCCATTAGTCATTAGTTCTGTACCATGTGACCTGTCGGTAAGAGTGTCACCTTTCAGGATCTGGTATCTATTATGCACTCAGTAATACCCTGCGCTGAATATACTATGGACACCTGAGCGATTTCAGCTAACATTTAGACAATCGAATGTTTGCAGAGAAAGGGCAGCGTGACTCCATTTTAATGAGTTCAGACACATGCTGGGTGTTCTCTAAGAAGTGCTGCCGACATGGAGCGCCCAGGTGAACTAGCTACAAAGAATGAATAAATCACGCGTACGCTACATGTGTATAGATTGAAGTGGTCGTAACTGACAATTACTAAACATGTGTCGGGCGAGGAGAATTATTTGGATCTGTTCAAAGAACAGCTGCAAAGAGAATGTGAAAGCTGTTGACAAACTGATAGTGTTGGGCAGGAAGGTGGGCAACTGTGCTAAAGTCAAAACCGTTTTCTCAGTTACCTTTAATCAATTTAAAATGTATAGAAATAGGTGGCAGCTGGATTTAGCTTGCTGTTCAAAGGCCATTTAAATATTGCCTCCCCACTGCTCTAATAAATCTTTTTTTAAACTTTTTCTAAGGGGTCACATGACTGCAAACCTCCGGGGAATTCGCCACTGTGTGTGGCTGCTGGGCCTGAATGATCTCAGAGCTGACAATAGGGTTGCCACCTTTTCTTCAAGTCAAACACGAACACTTTAGCGGTGCGCAGCAATTTTTTTAATAGTATAAACTATACATATATTTGGCGATTAAATAACATTTCTAATCATATGAAGTTAATCAAGAGTCCACAGAGTTCCCTTTTTCATCTGAATCCTCAGAGTTTCCTCTTACATCTGAACTCGCAGAGTTCCCTTACACTGTAAGGGGGGACTCTGCAGACTCTGATGTAAGGGAGACATAAGGGATGCTCTGGTAACCCTGATTTAATGAGGAATGCTGAGAACTCTGCACAGAGAGGACTCTAATGTAAGGGGGAACACTGCGCCCTCCAGGGGCGGCTCCAGACATTTTTTTTCTTTTTGGGGGGTGCTGTGTGGGTGCTGAAAGTATAAGTGGTGGTGCTAATGCGGCACACTTCGCCCTCTTGTGGGCGTGGTCAAAAGTGGGTGTGGTCAAAAAGTGTGTGTTTTTTCATTGTCTCTCCCATTGTATAGATAAAATAGGACCTTCGGGCACACATGATTGATTGTGAGAGTAAAACAAGCCCAAATGGAACCAGCGATGATAAACCCCAGCATGTATAAGGGCCAGCAATGGCAACCCCTATTACATGTTAGGGCCAGCTAGAACACCCAGCACAGCACAACAGTGAGCAGCATACAGTGGAGGTCGAGCAGGAGTGAGCCCTTAGAGTGTCCAGATTAGGAGTGAGCCCTTAGAGTGCCCAGATTAGGAGTGAGCCCTTAGAGTGCCCAGATTAGGAGTGTGCTTTTAGAGGACCCACAGCAGGAGGGTGACCCCATACACAATGCCCACAGCACGACAGTGACCCCATACACAGTGCCCACAGCACAACAGTGACCCCATACACAGTGCCCACAGCACGACAGTGCCCGCAGGAGGGTGACTCCATACCCAGTACCCACAGCACAACAGTGACTCCATACAGAGTGTCCACAGCAGGAGGTTGACCCCATACACAGTGCCCACAGCAGGAGGGTGACCCCATACACAGTGCCCACAGCAGGAGGGTGACCCCATACACAGTGCCCACAGCAGGAGGGTGACCCCATACACAGTGCCCACAGCAGGAGAGTGACCCATACACAGTGCCCACAGAAAAACGGTGACCCCATATACAGTGCCCACAGCATGATGGTTACCCCTTACACAGTGCCCACAGCAGGAGGGTGACCCCATACACAGTGCCCACAGCAGGAGGGTGACCCCATACACAGTGCCCACAGCAGGAAGGTGACCCCATACACAGTGCCCACAGCAGGAGGATGACCCCATACACAGTGCCCACAGCAGGAGGGTGACCCCGTACACGGTACCCACAGCAGGAGGGTGACCCCATACACGGTGCCCACAGCAGGAGGATGCCCCATACACGGTGCCCACAGCAGGAGGGTGACCCCATACACAGTGCCCACAGCAGGAGGGTGACCCCATACACAGTGCCCACAGCAGGAGGATGACCCCATACACAGTGCCTACAGCAGGAGGGTGACCCCGTACACGGTACCCACAGCAGGAGGGTGACCCCATACACAGTGCACACAGCAGGAGGGTGACCCCATACACAGTGCCCACAGCAGGAGGGTGAACCCATACACAGTGCCCACAGCAGGAGGGTGACCCCATACACAGTGTCCACAGCAGGAGGGTGACCCCATACACAGTGTGCACAGCACAACAGTGACCCCATACACAGTGCCCACAGCACAACAGTGACCCCATACACAGTGTCCACAGCAAGAGGGTGTCCCCATACACAGTGCCCACAGCAGAAGGGTGACCCCATACACAATGCCCACAGCACAAACAGTGACCCAATACACAGTGCCCACAGCAGGAACGTGACCTCTTACACAGTGCCCACAGCACGACAGTGACCTCATAAACAGTGCCCACAGCACGACAGTGCCTGCAGGAGGGTGACTCCATACACAGTACCCACAGCACAACGGTGACCCCATACACAGTGTCCACAGCAGGAGGGTGACCCCATACACTGTGCCCACAGCAGGAGGGTGACCACATACACAGTGCCCACAGCACAAACGGTGACCCCATACACAGTGCCCACAGCACAAACGGTGACCCCATACACAGTGCCCACAGCAGGAGGGTGAACCCTTACACAGTGCCCACAGCACGACAGTGCCCGCAGGAGGGTGACTCCATACACAGTACCCACAGCACAACGGTGACCCCATACACAGTGTCCACAGCAGGAGGGTGACCCCATACACAGTGCCCACAGCAGGAGGTTTACCCCATACACAGTGCCCACAGCAGGAGGGTGACCCCATACACAGTGCCCACAGCAGGAGAGTGACCCCATACACAGTGTCCACAGCAGGAGGGTGACCCCATACACAGTGCCCACAGCAGGAGGATGACCCCATACACAGTGCCCACAGCAGGAGCATGAACCCATACACAGTGCCCACAGCAGGAGGGTGACCCCATACACAGTGCCCACAGCAGGAGGGTGACCCCTTACACAGTGCCCACAGCAGGAGGGTGACCCCTTACACAGTGCCCACAGCAGGAGGGTGACCCCTTACACAGTGCCCACAGCAGGAGGGTGACCCCATACACGTGCCCACAGCAGGAGGGTGACCCCATACACAGTGCCCACAGCAGGAGGGTGACCCCATACACAGTGCCCAGAGCAGGAGGATGACCCCATACACAGTGCCCACAGCAGGAGGATGACCCCATACACAGTGCCCACAGCAGGAGGGTGACCCCGTACACGGTACCCACAGCAGGAGGGTGATCCCATACACAGTGCCCACAGCAGGAGAATGAAACCATACACAGTGCCCACAGCAGGAGGGTGACCCCATACACAGTGCCCACAGCAGGAGGGTGACCCCATACACAGTGCCCACAGCAGGAGGGTGACCCCATACACAGTGCCCACAGCAGGAGGGTGACCCCATACACAGTGTCCACAGCAGGAGGGTGACCCCATACACAGTGTGCACAGCACAACAGTGACCCCATACACAGTGCCCACAGCACAACAGTGACCCCATACACAGTGTCCACAGCAAGAGGGTGACCCCATACACAGTGCCCACAGCAGAAGGGTGACCCCATACACAATGCCCACAGCACAAACAGTGACCCCATACACAGTGCCCACAGCAGGAGCGTGACCTCTTACACAGTGCCCACAGCACGACAGTGACCTCATAAACAGTGCTCACAGCACGACAGTGCCTGCAGGAGGGTGACTCCATACACAGTACCCACAGCACAACAGTGACCCCATACACAGTGTCCACAGCAGGAGGGTGACCCCATACACAGTGCCCACAGCAGGAGGGTGACCACATACACAGTGCCCACAGCACAAACGGTGACCCCATACACAGTGCCCACAGCACAAACGGTGACCCCATACACAGTGCCCACAGCAGGAGGGTGTCCCCTTACACAGTGCCCACAGCATGACAGTGCCCGCAGGAGGGTGACTCCATACACAGTACCCACAGCACAACGGTGACCCCATACACAGTGTCCACAGCAGGAGGGTGACCCCATACACAGTGCCCACAGCAGGAGGTTTACCCCATACACAGTGCCCACAGCAGGAGGGCGACCCCATACACAGTGCCCACAGCAGGAGAGTGACCCCATACACAGTGTCCACAGCAGGAGGGTGACCCCATACACAGTGCCCTTAGCAGGAGAGTGACCCCAAACACAGTGCCCACAGCAAAATGGTGACCCCATATACAGTGCCCACAGCATGACGGTTACCCCTTACACAGTGCCCACAGCAGGAGGGTGACCCCATACACAGTGCCCACAGCAGGAGGTTTACCCCATACACAGTGCCCACAGCAGGAGGGCGACCCCATACACAGTGCCCACAGCAGGAGAGTGACCCCATACACAGTGTCCACAGCAGGAGGGTGACCCCATACACAGTGCCCACAGCAGGAGGATGACCCCATACACAGTGCCCACAGCAGGAGCATGAACCCATACACAGTGCCCACAGCAGGAGGGTGACCCCATACACAGTGCCCACAGCAGGAGGGTGACCCCTTACACAGTGCCCACAGCAGGAGGGTGACCCCTTACACAGTGCCCACAGCAGGAGGGTGACCCCTTACACAGTGCCCACAGCAGGAGGGTGACCCCATACACGTGCCCACAGCAGGAGGGTGACCCCATACACAGTGCCCACAGCAGGAGGGTGACCCCATACACAGTGCCCAGAGCAGGAGGATGACCCCATACACAGTGCCCACAGCAGGAGGATGACCCCATACACAGTGCCCACAGCAGGAGGGTGACCCCGTACACGGTACCCACAGCAGGAGGGTGATCCCATACACAGTGCCCACAGCAGGAGAATGAAACCATACACAGTGCCCACAGCAGGAGGGTGACCCCATACACAGTGCCCACAGCAGGAGGGTGACCCCATACACAGTGCCCACAGCAGGAGGGTGAACCCATACACAGTGCCCACAGCAGGAGGGTGACCCCATACACAGTGTCCACAGCAGGAGGGTGACCCCATACACAGTGTGCACAGCACAACAGTGACCCCATACACAGTGCCCACAGCACAACAGTGACCCCATACACAGTGTCCACAGCAAGAGGGTGACCCCATACACAGTGCCCACAGCAGAAGGGTGACCCCATACACAATGCCCACAGCACAAACAGTGACCCCATACACAGTGCCCACAGCAGGAGCGTGACCTCTTACACAGTGCCCACAGCACGACAGTGACCTCATAAACAGTGCCCACAGCACGACAGTGCCTGCAGGAGGGTGACTCCATACACAGTACCCACAGCACAACAGTGACCCCATACACAGTGTCCACAGCAGGAGGGTGACCCCATACACAGTGCCCACAGCAGGAGGGTGACCACATACACAGTGCCCACAGCACAAACGGTGACCCCATACACAGTGCCCACAGCACAAACGGTGACCCCATACACAGTGCCCACAGCAGGAGGGTGACCCCTTACACAGTGCCCACAGCACGACAGTGCCCGCAGGAGGGTGACTCCATACACAGTACCCACAGCACAACGGTGACCCCATACACAGTGTCCACAGCAGGAGGGTGACCCCATACACAGTGCCCACAGCAGGAGGTTTACCCCATACACAGTGCCCACAGCAGGAGGGCGACCCCATACACAGTGCCCACAGCAGGAGAGTGACCCCATACACAGTGTCCACAGCAGGAGGGTGACCCCATACACAGTGCCCTTAGCAGGAGAGTGACCCCAAACACAGTGCCCACAGCAAAACGGTGACCCCATATACTGTGCCCACAGCATGACGGTTACCCCTTACACAGTGCCCACAGCAGGAGGGTGACCCCATACACAGTGAACACAGCAGGAGGGTGACCCCATACACAGTGCCCACAGCAGGAGGATGACCCCATACACAGTGCCCACAGCAGGAGGATGAACCCATACACAGTGCCCACAGCAGGAGGGTGACCCCATACACAGTGCCCACAGCAGGAGGGTGACCCCTTACACAGTGCCCACAGCAGGAGGGTGACCCCATACACAGTTCCCACAGCAGGAGGGTGACCACATACACAGTGCCCACAGCACAAACGGTGACCCCATACACAGTGCCCACAGCAGGAGGGTGACCCCTTACACAGTGCCCACAGCAGGAGGGTGACCCCATACACAGTGCCCACAGCAGGAGGGTGACCCCATACACAGTGCCCACAGCACAAACGGTGTCCCCATATACAGTGCCCACAGCAGGAGGGTGACCACATACACAGTGCCCACAGCACGACAATGACCCCATACACAGTGCCCACAGCACGACAGTGCCCGCAGGAGGGTGACTCCATACACAGTACCCATAGCACAACGGTGACTCCATACACAGTGTCCACAGCAGGAGGGTGACCCCATACACAGTGCCCACAGCAGGAGGGTGACCCCATACACAGTGCCACAGCAGGAGGGCGACCCCATAAACAGTGCCCACAGCAGGAGAGTGAGCCCATACACAGTGTCCACAGCAGGAGGGTGACTCCATACACAGTGCCCACAGCACAACGGTGACCCCATACACAGTGCCCTTAGCAGGAGAGTGACCCCAAACACAGTGCCCACAGCAAAACGGTGACCCCATATACAGTGCCCACAGCATGACGGTTACCCCTTACACAGTGCCCACAGCAGGAGGGTGACCCCATACACAGTGCCCACAGCAGGAGGGTGACCCCATACACAGTGCCCACAGCAGGAGGATGACCCCATACACAGTGCCCACAGCAGGAGAATGAACCCATACACAGTGCCCACAGCAGGAGGGTGACCCCATACACAGTGCCCACAGCAGGAGGGTGACCCCATACACAGTGCCAACAGCAGGAGGGTGACCCCATACACAGTTCCCACAGCAGGAGGGTGACCCCATACACAGTGCCCACAGCAGGAGACTGAACCCATACACAGTGCCCACAGCAGGAGGGTGACCCCATACACAGTGCCCACAGCAGGAGGGTGACCCCATACACAGTGCCCACAGCAGGAGGATGACCCCATACACAGTGCCCACAGCAGGAGCATGAACCCATACACAGTGCCCACAGCAGGAGGGTGACCCTATACACAGTGCCCACAGCAGGAGGGTGACCCCTTACACAGTGCCCACAGCAGGAGGGTGACCCCTTACACAGTGCCCACAGCAGGAGGGTGACCACATACACAGTGCCCACAGCACAAACGGTGACCCCATACACAGTGCCCACAGCAGGAGGGTGACCCCTTACACAGTGCCCACAGCACGACAGTGACCCCATACACAGTGCCCACAGCAGGAGGGCGACCCCATAAACAGTGCCCACAGCAGGAGAGTGAGCCCATACACAGTGTCCACAGCAGGAGGGGGACCCCATACACAGTGCCCATAGCACAACGGTGACCCCATACACAGTGCCCTTAGCAGGAGAGTGACCCCAAACACAGTGCCCACAGCAAAACCGTGACCCCATATACAGTGCCCACAGCATGATGGTTACCCCTTACACAGTGCCCACAGCAGGAGGGTGACCCCATACACAGTGCCCACAGCAGGAGGGTGACCCCATACACAGTGCCCACAGCAGGAGGATGACCCCATACACAGTGCCCACAGCAGGAGAATGAACCCATACACAGTGCCCACAGCAGGAGGGTGACCCCTCACACAGTGCCCACAGCAGGAGGGTGACCCCTTACACAGTGCCCACAGCAGGAGGGTGACCCCATACACAGTGCCCACAGCAGGAGGGTGACCCCATACACAGTGCCCACAGCAGGAGAATGAACCCATACACAGTGCCCACAGCAGGAGGGTGACCCCATACACAGTGCCCACAGCAGGAGGGTGACCCCTTACACAGTGCCCACAGCAGGAGGGTGACCCCATACACAGTGCCCACAGCAGGAGGGTGACCCCATACACAGTGCCCACAGCACAACGGTGACCCCATACACAGTACCCACAGCACAACGGTGACCCCATACACAGTGCCCACAGCACAACGATGACCCCATACACATTGCCCACAGCACAACGGTGACCCCATACGCAGTGCCCACAGCACAACGGTGACCCCATACACAGTGCCCACAGCACAGCGGTGACCCCGTACACAGTGCCCTTAGCAGGAGATTGACCCCATACACAGTGCCCACAGCACAACAGTGACCCCAAACACAGTGCCCACAGCATGATGGTGACCCCTTACACAGTGCACACAGCATGACAGTGACCCCTTACACAGTGCCCACAGCACGACGGTGACCCCATACACAGTGCCCACAGCAAGAGGGTGACCCCATACACAGTGCCCACAGCAAGAGGGTGACCCCATACACCGTGCCCACAGCAAGAGGGTGACCCCTTACACATTGCCCACAGCACAACGGTGACCCCATACACATTGCCCACAGCAGAAGGGTGACCCCATACACAGTGCCCACAGCACAACGGTGACCCCATAGTCCAATGGTGCACTGTTATGGGGACACCTGATCATCATTTGGGCACTGTAAGTAGCAGGCACAGGTACTCCTGATCTGTGTGGCATTCTAATGATTGCAGTACATGTCTCCAAGCCCAATGAGAGGGCTGATATCAGAGGATTTCCCTCAGTGTCCACTGCTCAGTCCAGATCAGGCCCCTTAATCAGTGTAATGCAGCGCTGCTCTAGATCAGAGGACTGGAAAGCCCCCCTCCCTTCCAGGCTCAGCAGCTACATTAAAAACAGAAGGATGCCTGCAGCTGCGATCAGCCTCGCTCCTCCTAAGCCTTCCCCCTCGGACCACACCATGTGACACACACAATGTGGCACACACACACACCATATGACACACACACCCCTCTTGTTCTCTGACACTGACACGCTCAGTAAGCCCTGCAGACTGCAATGCACTGAGTGCAGCAGCTTCGTTCTGCTCCCTCACTCCTCCCCCCACCATATAAGTAAACACAGCTTCTCTCCTCCTCTCTCTCCTTAGAATTCCGGTGTTCTGCCGAGAAAGTTCCACTCGGCGGCTAAGTTCCCCCCTCTACTGCGCAGGCGCTGCGCCTGCGCAGTAGGATCCGGCGGAAATAGCCGAAGCGGAATAACTGAAAATCAGCTGTACACGGCGCCTGTAAGAGGGCCCCTCGCGGGCTCCTTCGCTTGCCATGCTTCGGGCACGGCCTCGCTTCGCTCGGCTCTTTTAGATTCCCCCTCTAGGTCCACCTGGATGGTGGGGAAGGAACCTGGACCCAGAGCGCAGGCGCCGTGTACAGCTGATTGAAGCGTTTGAGCTTCGGCTATCTCCGGCGGCTGACAGTAGTCCGTACTGCGCAGGCGCTGCGCCTGCGCAGTACAGGGGGGGAACTTATCCCTCGAGGGGACATTCTCGGCAAGACACCGACTTCCTCCAGGTTTCCTGGGGCACTGCACAGGGCTGGGCTCTCTCTGCTGCTTCCATCCAAATTCTTCTTTTGGTGGCAAATGCAGGAGACCAGCATTGGATCAATCCGCCACTGATGCAGGCTCCTCACCACCCAGCCCCTGCCGGGTCTAACTGATCGTTAGCGGCTTATTCGGCTGTATCCCTCCACTTTACAAAAGACTCCCTAGCTTCTTGCAGACAGGATTCACAGCAGGTACCAAATCATTTGTTTAAAATCTGGTGACTGTACTGTAATACCTCTGTGGAAATTTTGGGGGTGCTATGAGGGTGCTTGAAGATTTTTTGGGGGAGCTTCAGCACACCCAAGCACCCACCTGGCACCGCCACTGGCGCCCTCTGATGTAAAGGGGAACTATGATGTAAAGGTGTCTCTGGTAACCAGAGCCCCACTTACATCAGAGTTTTCTGTATTCCCCTTTATTCAGTGTTACACGGCTTCTCCTGTTTACACCATGATCAGCTGTGATTGGACACAGCTGAACACGTGGTAAAGAGCCGATTAAACCCAATCACAAACATTTCATATAATTGTTTATATCTTATTGTAATTTCATTTTTAGATCTGCACCTTTCATTAATCTGTTCCCACCAGCTGTACCCCCCCCCATACTTACCCGAGCCCCATCGCAATCCAGCGGTGTGCACAAGAGCATTGGCTCCCTGGGGACCCTCACTCCTCATTGGCCAAGGCAGCAGTGCCACCTATCAGTGCCGCCTATCAGTGGCCATCAGTGCCACCCATAAGAACACATCAGTGCAGCCTTTCAATGCCCATCAGTGTCGCTTATTAGTGCCCATCAGTGCCACCCATTAGTGTCCATCAGTGCCACCAATCAGTGCCGCCTATCAGTGCCACCCATAAGTACCCATCAGTGCAGCCTTTCAATGTCCATCAGTGTCGCTTATCAATGCCCATTAGTGCCACCTATGAGTGCCCATCAGTGCTGCCTATCAGTGCCCATCAGTGCTGCATTTTAGTGCCCATCATCAGTGCCCACCAGTGCCACCTTGTTGGTGCCACCTCATCAGTGCCCATCAGTGAAGGAGAAAATTTACTTATTTACAAAATTTTATAACAGAAACGAAGAAAAACTTTTTTTTTTTTCCAAATTTTCGGTCTTTTTTTATTTGTTTAGCAAAAAATATAAACCCCAGTGGTGATCAAATACCACCAAAAGAAAGCTCTATTAGTGGGAACAAAATGATAAAAAATGTGTTTGGGTAGCATGACCGCACAATTGTCATTTAAAAAGCAATAGCGCTGAAAACTGTAAATTGGCCTGCGCATGAAGGGGGGGAATGTGCCTGGTATTGAAGTGGTTAATCAGCATTCTTACTGCCAATGCAGCCCAAAACTTACAGTGTTGCAGCTGACATTTCCATTAATGATGGTGGCAGTCTAGTAAGTTTTGGTGTTCACATACAGGGATGCCTACATTAAAAATATGACACCAGGCACTGGGAAGAGTTTCTCACTCTACAGCACCCTTCCTGCTCTTAGAGTGGCCACTCACTACAATCTGACTGTACAATCCCTGTACAGTTTCATTTACAGTTATAAAAACTCTGTAATATGAGGAGAACCCTATACATGCCAATCAACTTCTATCCAAATGCAAAGGCCCCTATATTGCATTGTTGAAGGCAGTGGTGGCTGGTGTTTTTTCTTGGGGGGACCACCCCCCCCCCCGGCAGCACCTCAGCCCCCCCGCTTGCTCTTTGCCGGCTGGTCCACCGTATACCCCATCTAGGCAGCGGGCAGCAGGCATCGGCTCCTGTGTCCTTTCCTCCATCATCCGTGCGACTCATCCCCTCCTTCTAGGGATAGGATCACCTGTCCTTTCAGCCAATCTGGTGATGGGTCTCAGGCCCGTGTCCTGTTTGGCCGGGAAGTGGATCAGTGTTACAATAGTAAATATTAATTCGCTATTGCAACACACCTAGGTGGGCTTGGAATTAATTCTCTGCACCCTGAGCCCACCCTATTTTGAAGCTTATTAGAGCCTCTTCAAAAAAACAACCCCTGTATTGGAATTCATGCATCCTGCAAGGGGCCAGACGCATGGATATGGGGGGCAGCGGCATGGATAGGGGGGTTGTGCCCATGCGCCCTTAATGGACACCCCTGGTTGATGGTAGTGTAGCAAAGTCCTGAGGCCCCTGAAGCTCAATGGTGACTCCAGAGTTGAGGACAGCTGACATCCTTCAGTGTAGATGGGTTACAAGGCATGGTGGGTGTAATGCAAGATGAACAGGTGGGCGCCAGACACTTTTTGAATGTAAAGAGATATATTGTCTCTTAAACAGAACTGTGGGAGAGAGGGTTAGGGCCAGGACACCCTTAGGTAGATGCAATGTTAATTGGCAGACTCTGAGAGTTCTATGGGTAGACAGCTATACAGGTGAAGGCCACCAGCCGGACATCACTTCTGTATAGGTAGGACCGCTGTCTCCTATGGCAACAATTTTGTAGCTGTTACTAACGGTAAAGGTATTCAACTATCTGCAACACGAACAGTTCTCTTTATCCCACACTCACTCACTGTGGGTCTTTACTCAACGAGCTCCCAGTCTCTCTCACTAGACTTCAGATCCACTAGCCACTAAATCCCCTGAGCTCTTTCAATGTAGCTCTCGGTATCTTCCTCAAGCGTCACCCCCGCTTCACTGATGGGTCCCTGGCTTAGCACTCACAGATACTCCTCAAACTTCACCCCTGCTGACATGTTAGGTCCCTGCAGGGCCGTCTTTAATATTGATTGGACCCTGGGCAAAACTTTTCTTGGGGCCCCCCATGCAGTTTTACTCTCCACCTGTTCTGAGACATACAATAAATAGCAGCTAGACTCAAAATCAGTTTACTGAATAAGATCAGACAGCCGTTGCGATTGGTTGCCAGAGGTTACAGTGTATCATTACCGCTCACTGACTGGTTGCTAGAGTTTACAGCACACATTATGGCTCACTGATTAGTTGCTAGAGGTTACAGCAAATAATTTCTGCTTGTTGATTGGTTGCTAAAGATTACTGTGGATATGACCCTCAGGGGGGCATGATATACATATCAATGCCGCTGGCCGCCGCTATTTACTTATGAATGGCGGTAATTTGTGTGTAAACACAGGGTCTGCAGGTGAGTCATCTGTACACAACAATAGGGGAGAGCTGGGCAGCATTAGTAGCAGCACTTCACACTGAGATATTGGGACACAGCACAGGACTAAAACCTCAAGGGACGAGGTAATTTAAACCAGGATACTTGGCAAGTATGAGGCAGCTGCTTTGGGCCCCACAACAATGACAGGGCCCAGGGCAGCTGCCCCTTTTGCCCTGCCTTAAAAACGGCCCTGGGTCCCTGGCTTGGCACTCCACAAGCATCACCTCTGCAGTCCCGCTGGGTTCCTGACTTGGCACTTGCTGATGCTTTCCCACTTCTTCACCGTCACCGGCTGGCAAGAAGTCTGCTCTGGTACTGGCCTCAGCTCACTCACTGTGGTCTCCGGTAGCAAGGTGGATGGTCCCTTTGTGGCAACAGCTTCCCCTCTAACTCTGACCATGACTGGTTCCCCGGCCGGTGAAACCGTTACTTCTGGTTAGACTACAAGCCTGCAGTCCCAACCCTGCACTACTGGATAGGCCCTCAGATAGCCTAGCAGCCAGATGTCCCCGGGATAGGCCTTATGTTTCTGGCCTAGCTCCCCGGGGCAATACAACACATGTCCACACAGACAGCTGTCCAGGTGGCACAGAACCCCCAATCACCTGACTCCACCCAAATAAATAGGTTCTCCCAGCAGGCCAAGGGACCCAAGAAAATCCCTGCTCATTGGCTGAGACCCCCTATTCATTCCTAAACTGTCCTTGCAATGCCCTTGTCTTATCTAATGTCACCAGACACCCGGCCATCTAGTGACAGAAGAGAGAAGTGCAGCAATTCCAGAATTAGGGCGAAATCAATTGACCTCCTAACAATTGGCAAATGCAACTATCACTTGGCAAATAAATTTAATAGCAACCCTGCCAAAAACATCAGGGTGCTACAGTAGATCTAAAGAAGATTGTATAATGTATGGCCAGTATTAAGTATGCCCCAACTTGACAGGTACAGTTAGGCCAGCCATACACGGTTCGAATCTCAGCCAGTTCAGCAGGAACCGGATGAGATCTGAACCGTTAATGGGCAGCTGAATGTACCAAGTTGATCGTTCCACTTGGGTACAATCAGCCTGCCAGATTCTCTTGCGATTATTGCTAGCAGCTGCTATAGCCACCAGCAATAATCACTGTCTTCTTCCGACTGGGTCGGCTTCCCCAAGACAATGCCTTGGCAGGAGGAATTCCCACATCAACATTGTCTGTGTTAATGGGGGAATCAAGCAAATTTCCCGCGGTTGCAGGAAAGAGATTCGCTCCATGTATGACCGGCTTAAGTCCTCTTGCACACTGATGTCTAACGCAACTTTTTAGGCATACAGGCATTTTTTTTTTTTTACCTATGTAAATGCAGCTAATTTTTAATGTGTCTGCACATACTGGCACAAAAACATGTGCTGCATATAGATGAGTAAAAAAATAAAATACAACAATCTGCATTTTGGGGCAGTATTTTACATGCGTATGACACATCCCAACAAAAGCTAGAATTTTTATGTGTGTATGCACAGATTCACGCATTTACTATAAAGCCCATCCTCCCTTTTTATGCAGGAATTTTCCACCAGGAATCTAATGTTCATACATCAGTACCATGTGCAAGTACCTCTATTCATGTCCAGGTTGTATTTATTGATGTTATTTCCCTTCTCATCCTACACTACAGCAATCAATACCTGGAATACCTTATGTAGTATTGACTGCTGTGATATATTATCACCAACATTGACCTATACCAGGGATATGCAATTAGCGGACCTCCAGCTGTTGCAGAACTACAAGTCCCATGAGGCATAGCAAGACTCTGACAGCCACAAGCATGACACCCAGAGGCAGAGGCATGATGGGACTTGTAGTTTTGCAACAGCTGGAGGTCCGCTAATTGCAGATCCCTGACCTTTACCATTGGCAGCATCATAGAGATAAAGACGTTTGGCATTCTTGGCACATGCATTTAGCTTACACACATATCTTGGCAGCACACGCATATATGCTGGGGATAGATAACATGTTTACATAAACTTGTATTTAGCTCCAGAATTACAGGTTTAAAGTGACCCGGCAGCAAAAGGCTCCTTATAAAGACTTACACACAGTATCTGCTAAAAGAACGGTGATTATATTTTGATTTCCAGCAGCTCTTTTGTTGAAATGCTGCCTCTTTGCTGCTCGCCAGCGGCTATAACTACTCAACACACCTGCCATATTGCCATGGTTTCTCCTGCCAGCTTGTATGTCACTACAGGGTAGGGTTGCCACCTGTCCGGGATTTACCCGGACAGTCCAGGTTTCGAATCGTGTGCCCAGGTTTCAGACTGCCTGAAACCCGGACACAATATTCATAATGGACTGTGGCTCCCCAAGTAACCAAGAACCACAACCGCCGAGTGCATAGGGGTGCACATGGGCCCCATCCTCATACACAGACAGGAGAGGAGAAAGGCTTGATCTGCTCCTCCTCCTCCCAAACCTACCCCTCTGTCTGCCCACCTACGCTCCAATCTTCAGCGTTCTGTGCCTCAGCAAAGGGATGTGTGGTCTGGAAATTTGAAGTTCAGGAACCGGCAGATACATCATGGATGAAAGGTGTCGACACCTTTCATCCATGACGGGGGGCCCCTGACACCTGAGCCTCCATCAAAGTGATTAGAAAAAGTCCTGGACAGCCGCACTCAAATTGATATATTGCCTTAATGATTAAGCACTGACTACAGTGTGAAATGCGTCAGTTTCCTGCATTTTCTGCTGCGGAATGTATCTTTTATGACTTTTATTTAATAAAGGCAATATATCAATTTGAGTGCGGCTGTCCAGGACTTTCTCTAATTACTTAGTTGTACAAAGCATTTCCAGGACCTGTTGCTTCCAGCATGGAGGAGATGTTTGCTTTCGATCTCTTTCTACCTGAGCCTCCATCCTCGGGTGACTGAGCTCACAATCCAATGTCTTTGACTGAAGTCTCCCTCACTTCTCTCTTCTGCCTCCGAGCGAGTGAGTACACTAAGGTAAGAGGGACTTAGATGTAAGGGGTGCCCTGTGGACTCTGTGTAAGTGAGATTTGGTGAGCAGAAACCACCTTCCATCAGAGTTCTCCTGCACATAAGAGTCCACAGCGTTCCCCCTTAAAAACATGTTTGCCATGCGCCACTAAAGTGTTAGGGTTTGGTATGAAGAAAAGGTGGCAACCCTACTACAAGGCCTACAAGTCTGTGGGAGGGACTGTAGCATGCTGTGGGGGAAAAGGAGATTTGGAGGAGGCTGACAGCAATAGAAGGGACTTTTTTGAGTTTAGAATACATACTTGAATATCATTTTATTTTAGAACCGGAGTCTGCTGTCACTTTAAAGGGGTTGCAAAGGTTCACTTTTTTTAATAAAAATAACAAACATGTTATACTAACCTGCTCTGTGCAAGGGTTTTGCACAGAGTAGACCCGATCCACCTCTTTTGGGGTGCCCCGTCAGCACTTTTGACTCCTCCCCTTCATCTGGAGCCCCCACGGAGAGATGAAAAACCTTGAGACTTTACAACCCTTTAAGCAATATGGAGATAGATGTAGATAGATTTATTATGTAATATATTTATGTATATCTACATATACATAATAAACTCCAAAACTGAAATAAATACATAAATGTAGATTGATGGTACAGTATATTATATGGTATATATTATAAAGAACATACACATTAATGCCGCGTACACACGGTCGGACTTTTCGTCTACAAAAGTCCAACGGACGCTGACGGACTAAAGCTGGCTGGTAATCCGATCGTGTGTGGGCTTCTCCGGACTTTCAACGGACTTTTTTAGCCTAAAATCCGACGGACTTTAGATTTGAAGCATGCTTCAAATCTTTACGTCGTAAGTACGACGGACCCCGAAGTCCGCTCGTCTGTATGCTAGTCCGACGGACAAAAACCCATGCTAGGGCAGCTATTGGCTACCGGCTATGAACTTCCTTATTTTAGTCCGGTGTACGTCATCACGTACGAATCCGTCGGACTTTTGTGTGGTCGTGTGTAGGCAAGTCCGTTCGTTAGAAAGTCTGCTGCAAGTCCGCTGAAAGTCCGCCGGAAGTCTGTCGGACAGGCTGTCGGACTTTTGTAGACGAAAAGTCCGACCGTGTGTACGCGGCATTAGTGTATACATAGACATAATAAACTCCAAAACCGCAATGATACTGTAGGTAGATCAATAAGGCCAATTGTCCTACTCATAATTGCCTCTACACAAACGTAGCAGTGTCATACATTATTGATTGTATTACTCTTCTTGGATCATTTACGTTAACATGCATTTGTATTTTTCTCGTCTGTATGCTTAATCTATGTTGGTGGTTTCATGTTTACTACCCTGTCCTTTTGAAAAGACAGAACAATATTAGATAGGTAGATCAATAAGTAGATTAGATAGACACATATATAATAGATAGATACATATATTTTGATATATAGATAGAGTTATTATATATTATATTTACCATAGATAACATTTACATTGTATATTGTGTATATATATATATATATATATATATATATATATATATATATATATATATATATATATATATGCACAATATACAAAATAAAACTCCAAAACTGAAATGACACAATGCAAATAGGAAAGAATAGTTCATTAATTTTCTGTTACAATCTGTAAAGTGATGATGCATTTATCATTTATAAGTGTAGGAGGATATAAAATGATTCATTCCTTGTCAACGCCGATATATCTATCTGAAATTTAGAACAATTTCTCACTTCCTGTCTTACATTTCTTTTTGGGAAAAGTTAGTACTTTGGTACAATTCACATTTATGGATTTAATGAAGTGTTACTTGAAACCCTTGCTCATTGCATTTTTACTGCAGATTTCAGTAGGTGCATCTGCCATAGGGATTCATGGTACTGCACAGTAAACACATTACAATGCACCACAACCAACCAGAGGGGGTTAGGCTAACCATTCACTGTAGAGTTATTCCTAGGCAGCGCTTGCATTAACATGCAGTAAATCAAAAGTGTACCTTAATGCATTCTTACAAATATCAAACAATAAAATGCCAACAGAAAAAATGCACGTATAGAATTGCAATTATATATATATATATATATATATATATATATATATATATATATATATATATATATATATATATATATATATATATATATACACACGTGTAGCGCTGGCCCTGACCCCTAGAAGCCTAATAGTGACCTCCAGAATCAGGGAGAGCTGACATCCTTCCTTGTAGAGTGAGTTACTAGGCATAGTGGGTGTAATACAAGATGCAATAATTGGGCGCCAGTCACTTTTTGGATGCGAACAGAAGAGATTAAGGCTACTTTCACACTGAGTTGCTTTACAGGCGCTATATCGCTAAAAATAGTGCCTGCGAAGCGCCTCTCCTGTCACTTTAGTGTGAAAGCCCGAGTACTTTCATACTGGAGCGGTGCGCTGGCAGGACGCTAAAAAAAGTCCTGCAAGTAGTATATTTGAGGTGCTTTGAGGAGCGGCGTATACACCGCTCCTCAAAACACTCCTGCACAGCTAGCGGCTGAAAAGCGGCGCTAAAACGACAGTAATGCGCCACTAAAAATAGCAGCGCCTTACTGCCGATGCCCCAGCGCCACAGTGTGAAAGTGTCCTTATTGTCTCTTAACAAGAATTGGGGAGAGAGGGTTAGGGCCAGGACACCCTTAGGCAGATGCAATGGTAATTGGCAGACTCCTTGACAAATTAATAGGCAGACAGGTTGAGGGCCTTCCAGCTGGATACGGCCACTGTATTTGTAGAACTGCTGTCTCTTATGGCAACTGAACTTGCAACAGTCAATAGAGATCCTTACACGTAACTCACAGTAACTCGGTATAGATCTTCTCTTACATCTCACAGTGTCCCACTGTAGATATTCACTCACTGAGCTTCCAGTCTCTCAGTAGACTTCCAGATCCCAGTCGTCACTAGATCCTCTGAGCTCTTCCACAGCTAACCCGCTGTATACTCCTCAAGCGTCACCCCTGCTAACCTGCTGGGTCCCTGGCTTTGCACTTGCTGAAGCTTTTTCACATCTTCACCGTGCCCGGCTAGTGAAAAAGACTTCTCTGGTACTTCTTTCAGGCTTCCATAAACTGGCCTCTGATAACAGGAGAGATGGTCCCTTAGTCGCGACTGCTTCCCTTTTACCTCTGACCTTGATCCGTGATTGCTGCTGGCAACCGGAATGATTGTTCCCGATAGCAACAACTTGGTTCCCCGTCCGGCTGAACCTCTGCAATTTGGTTGGACTCCCAAGCCTGAAGTCTCAACCCCACGCTGCTTCTTCTACACCTGAATAGGCCTCAGGCAGCCTAGAAGCCAGGTGCTCCCGGGATAGCCCTCAGGCTTCTGGCCTAGCAACCCGGAGCATTTTAACACACGTCCACCCAGACAGCCATCCAGGTGGCACCGAACAGCGATCACCTGACTCCGTCCTATCCACTCATAGACTGGCTTCGCTATGCCCTTGTCAATCCAATGTCATCTGGAACACTGCCACCCAGTGACAAAAGTGAGAGAAGTGCAGCAAACCCAGATTTAAGGTAAAGTTAGGTCGATATTCTAACAATTTAGCCAAGACACTTACTACCTGGCAGACTAAATTTGTGAGCAACCCTGCCTAAGCACCAGGGTGCTACATACATAAATGTGGAAAAATCCTTAAAGTGAACTAGTGCAAATGTCTTTATAAATTGTGAAATCTTGAGTGCCAGGTTCCCAGGGTGCCCCCTATAGTGAATACTCCACCTCATGCTGAGTGATACACACCGCACTCACCAGATGTCGGTGACCCCCTAGCTTTACAACAAGAGAAGTCATTACCAGTCGTAGGTCATTTGAGAGACCTATCCTGATCTTCCTGGTGATTTCCTGGCACGGATCCTTTCTTCTCCTAAATACGGTCCTGGTATTGCTCCAATGAGATTAATGGACAGGCAATATGATAAAAATAAAAACGGAGAGAGGGAGCCTGTCATAGTAATACTCTTGGTATGTTTCTCTTGGTATGTTTATTAAAAGTGATTAAAAATCGCTACAACTTCCATTAGATATCATCCAAAATGGTCCGCTATTACAATCAAAAAGATGGATTCTGCCCATAGCCTGGCGTGTGTTCCACCTGTGGACAGGAAATGACGCACAGGAATAATGACTTAGAGCATTTTGTCATCACACAGCAACATCTTCAGAAGATTTGAGATCACTGTTTGATCATATTGGAGCAATACCGGGACCGTATTGAAAGCAGAAATGATTCATCATTACTGACAGAGGTTCAAACTTTGTTTTCATTTTGCCTAGAATAAGGAAGGGTTATAACCCCTGTGAAGTTGTTTTTTTTTGCCATCTGTGTTTCATTTGGGAGATTTCCCTTCACTTCCCGTACCATAGCCAAAACTGGAAGTGAGCGGAAATCCCTCCAAAGTAAAAGAATCTCTGGTTGTCACCAGGGTCACCAAAACTGGTGTACCCATTAGAAGATATTCCCTCTATTCTTATTCAGTGTTTCTCAACCTTTTTTCATCTTGGCACCCTTTAAAAGTATGATCTAAGACTAGGTTCACAATAATACAGGTGTGGGAATGCATGTAAATAAAGGAGCTACTGTACCCGTGGCAAACGTAGCACACAAAATAGCACTAATGTGAACCTAGCCTAAAGGAGATTGTACAATCAGGCTCTAACATATATAGTGGGTTTAAATCACATGCAGATATGCACTATATTTTACATTTTTCATTTTTTTTTTTTTTGCTACAAAATGCATACCCTGTTATTGCATGTAACCATGGTTCCCTTTATTCTGATCTCTCCTGGGTCCAGAATAGGCACAATTTTGTAAGTATGATATACATGATATACAGTAAGGTTGGATTTACACTACCACATTGCGATAATGGCATCCAAAAGCATTAACGCAACAGTACTGTGTTGCCATCCATTGCATTCGAAAAATAGGGTCAGGGCTTGGGGGTTCCCTGTCTCTTTCCTTATTATAGGGTGGCACAGCTGATTCCACTTACCCGACTTCATTTCAGTTCCGAAACCCCTATCTGGGTTTTGCTGGACCTGATAGATTGTTGTATTGTAGCATTGTCATCCCTGCTTTGGCTCCCATCTCCACGCCGACCAACCTCTTTAGATACTCCCCTGGCCCACTTTCTTCAAGTGTGGGACTCCATCAAATACTCGAATGGCCTCATTTCTCCCGCTCTTGAACTTGGTTTACTGCCCATTGTGCCCTCCAGGTCTTCCCCTGGTGGACCCAAAAAGGCTTTATCGATGTTTATTCTCTTCTTGATTCTAAGGGACTCAAGTCTTTTGACTATTTTCGAGAAAAATATGAGGCGGGGAATCTTTTGTTAAATCCAACTTAGACATTTTGTTCAATCACTTCTCATGCACAAACCCACTTCTTACTCACTCTTACTTGGTTTAAAAGTAAATGCCGTGCCAACCCGCATTCATCTCATTTCTATACCCATCTCTCAACTCCTCTGCCCTTTCTCGAAAGACAGCTTATATGGCAGGTTGGGAGCAGGAATTTGGTGTACTTATTCTGAAAGAAGACTGAAAGGAAATTTGGTCGTCCACAGCTACATGCTTCCAGAATGTGTGAGGGCTTGAAACTTCCTATAAAGTCCTCATGCGCTGGTGTCTTACCTGGCTTGCATCTCTAAAGTTGTTTCTGGACATTCCCCTCTTTCAGGTTCTATGAGCAGAAGGGCACGATGACTCACATATGGTGGACCTGCCTAAAGGTCCACAGGCTATGGATTAGGGTGTATACACGGACTGACACAATTCTGCATTGTAATCTAACGAAAGACCAGATTGAGGCCTTGTTAAAAAAAACCCATAAGGGGGGGCGTGTCCGAATGGCGAGGTGAATGGACGCACTGCAGAGGAGCTCTGTCTAGCCCTCTGCAATCCACTGCCATCCGGCATCCACAAACATCAAAAACTGCCCCAAAGCCTATCTAATAACCACTGGGCACTAGGAGAGCCTTTTACTGAGGACATTGGAGCAGATTAGCCGGCGGACTACTTTGTTTTCAGGCCGCGGCCGGCCTTCTACAATCTACAGCCATCCGGCCTCCACAGACATCAAAAGCTGCCCCAAAGCCTATCTAATAACCACTGGGCACTAGGAGAGCCTTTTACTGAGGACATTGGAGCAGATTAGCCGGCGGACTACTTTGTTTTCAGGCCGCGGCCGGCCTTCTACAATCTACAGCCATCCGGCCTCCACAGACATCAAAAGCTGCCCCAAAGCCTACCTGGTAGCCACTGGGCACTGGAGGAGTCCTTCCCTGAGAATATTTAAGTAGATTGGCTGACGGATTGCTTGTTTTCGGGCCGCGGCCGGCCTCACTCCACAGACGCCGGCCGCCATCTTGCGGCCTACGAGACACACAGAATCCCCGGTCTCGGGTGCCGCGGAGGGCGATCGGGGGCCCTGGGGCCGGGAGGGCTGTATCCGGAGCGGAGGGGACACCAGACAAGGCAGAGAAAGCAGGCACTGGATGCTTGCGGCAGGCCCGAGGCCTGTGAGGCCCCCAGCATCACCGCATCTTGGCGCCACGACCGGAGGTAAGGGGGTCATATAATTCACCCTCACTTAAAGTGGCCCCCCCTGGGCATATCTGACAAGTTTATAGCCAGCTCAGACCCATCGCTGACCCCGGTAACACTAGAGACTTCCAGTGACGGCCGCCATCTTACCATCTTGCGGCCTAGCTTACAAGACGGGCCCGCACTATCAGAAACTGTGCCCTGGCTGGACGGTGCTCTCCCCCTTGAACCCATACGGTGTCCCAGCCTTGCGCCCATGTTAATAGGGTGACACCGCTGCTCCCGCAGGCCTGGTCACCCTCCCCAGTCCCCCTCATCTCCGTGGAAGATAGGTTTTGATGGAGAGAGACTAACTATGGATGGCTGAAGACCCGCACCCCTGAGTCCCGTGCTATCCCGACAGCTACAGGCTATTTACATAGCATAGCACACCCACATAATACATGGCGGCAGCTAGCTCACACTCCACGGAGCTTACCGACCCCCAACAAGGCACCATACAGAGGTATCTACTTAGAACTATGCCGATTGATCCCCGAACTCCCAAAGACAAGATGGCACCCGGCCGCAACCCGGGGAAGACCAAGCCTCCCGCCTCAGCAGCAGCTCACACGGCAGAGGACAATAATGAGAGACTTCAGAATTCTACGGGAGAGCCCTCAGCCTCCTCCACAAGGTCAGTCTCATCGTCCGACACAGGCACCGGGGAATCCCAGTCTGCTACGCATCCCCTATCAGGAGAACCTATTAGATCGGAAGCTGCTGCCCTCCTCTCTGCCTTCAGAATGGATTTCGAATCCTGGGCAAGCAAAATGGAAGATTCCCTCCACGTGGAGCTGAACGCCCTGAGGCAACAAGTCACAGCTAACGAGGAAGCAGTATCGGTCTTAACCACGGCTCAGGATGACCACGAGGCACGTATAACAGCCCTTGAATCCTCATCCGCGACACATCTTAGGCGCATACGTCACCAGCAACTCCGCATAGAAGACAGCGAAAATCGCAGTCGCAGAAATAACATTAGACTGCAAGGCATACCGGAGGCAACATCTGGAGCAGAATTGAAACCCACTGTCATAACTATCCTCAATAAAGCACTGGGAAGAGAGGCAACATCACCAATTGAACTGGATCGTGTTCACAGAGTAGGAGGACCAGGGGGGGCCCGAGATGGTCGCCCCCGCGATGTTCTATGTCGGGTCCACTATTACACTTTAAAAGAAGAGATCATGCGAAAGGCATGGAACTTGGGTCCTGTTGACTTCTTTGGTGCCCCTATTCACCTATACCCTGACTTATCTCGCAATACGCTGTATATGCGTAGAGTGGTGCGCCCTCTACTTGACCTTATACGGCAAGCTGGAGCTACCTATACATGGGGTCACCCCTTCAGCATCAAGGTGACACGGGGCGGCAACAGGTTTACGCTCTCTGATCCAGACCAACTGCCCGACTTTTTCCTCTTTATCGAACAAGATCCAGTGGAAGTTTTGAACTGGTTAGACCCTCCAGAGGATAGATCAGGCCAGGTGGGACTTGGTCCACTTCCACAGCGCCGCAGACGTCCTAGGTCCAGATCAGTTTCCTCTGGCCCAGGGATAAGAAGACCTACTTCCCCAGAAGATTAACTCAACAGTTAATTAGAGACTGATGGCTTGTTTTGTCTCCACTGGTTCTTTCCCTGCTCTTTGCCAATTTACAATTTGGCTGGGGTTCGGGTGAGAACATAGATTGGAGTCAATCTTATGCCTCTCATTATGAAGAGCGTCAGGTAATGCGAATGTCTACCAATGCTATGTTTTTGTGTTTTTCTTTTTTCCTTTTTATCTGACGTTTTTCTAAAGATGTTTTGCATTGTCTCAGATTGATTCCTCTCACCTTCCCATGATGATATATGCAGTGGGGGAGGTGTAGCGGGAGTGGGGGGATACCTTCCTCGGAGGGGGGTTTGGTACCCGGTTTTACTCGGTCTCTGCTACAGAGAATATAGGGTTTAAAGGACGTTACACATGGAGCAGAGGATTGCCCCCATGGAGGGATCCCCCACTCTCCCTGCCCTCCATATACCCACCCAATTGTCTTGGCGCAATAACTTTCTTTATATACATGAGACAATGCAATAGTTTTATATATACCTCAGGGTTACTTATTTAAATCCAATGCACACACTTGGTTGATTGTTATCATTTGTTGTGGTTAAGCTGCCTTATGCCCCACACTCGTTTTAAATATCAAGTGTGCCACACATACTACTTGCATGCCTGATATGCTGTCGGGAACACGGCTCAGACCCATTCATCTCGACTTTTCCCCCACAATAGGACAGGCACGGTTTGTGCCTAAAACGTGAATTTTCACGCAGTGTTCTGCGTTCGCGGACACATTAGTTTTCCAGACACATCTTTTTAGGTGTCTTTTCATTTATATCGTATTTCTTCCATTATCCTCACGCTCCTTTCATTTTTCTTCCTCCCCTCCCTCTCTTCCCCTCCTTTGTCTGTTTATCTTTTTCTTCATCTCTTCTTTCTTTTTCTTTCCTGCTCCCTATACCTTTCCTCCATATCTTAATACTTTCTCCCTTTTACAGCTTTTGGCACTCCAGCATGGCTCACACGGTGACTTTGCGCCCACACCTGAAACTTTGTTCGTATAATGTAAACGGACTTAACATAGCGTCGAAACGTGGGCAAATTCTATATCAGATGCACAAAAGACAGGTCAGCATACTCTTGCTGCAGGAGACCCACTTCCATTCTGACTCCACTCCTTCCTGCTCCAATAGATATTTCAATAGATGGATACACAGTACCAACCCGACACAAAAATCTAAAGGAGTATCTATTGCGTTTCATAAAACACTCCCTATTGAGCTGCTTGATCAGGTGACGGACCCCCAAGGCAGGTATGTCTTTGTAAAAATTTTATTATGGGGGACTAAATTTACAATTGCCAACGTATACTTGCCTAACACACACCAAGTCCCAT
Organism: Aquarana catesbeiana; assembly: GCF_042186555.1. NCBI lineage: Eukaryota > Metazoa > Chordata > Amphibia > Anura > Ranidae > Aquarana > Aquarana catesbeiana. The sequence continues at coordinate 291,361,123 of NC_133332.1, forward strand.
CAGCCTTGCAATACCTAAAGATTTTGGCGGGTTTCACGGAGGGCAAGCTCATACTCGGAGGGGACTTCAATACTCCCCTGGATCCACTTTTGGATTCATCGACATCCCGTTCGTCTATATCCTTTCCAAAAATACGGGCCCTAAAACGTACCATCTACAATATGCATCTCATAGACGTATGGCGAATACTGTACCCGGACTCACGAAACTACACACACTTCTCCAACATCCACCAATCATACAGTCGTATAGAGTATTTTTTAGTCGAGCACGGCTGCTTAGATTGGTCCCCCAATTGTGAAATAGACCCTATGGTTTGGTCCGACCACTCACCCATATTCCTGACGCTTACAATCCCCTCTACACCAATAAAAGAATGGACATGGAGGTTAAATGACTCTCTCTTGACTGAACCAGGGTTTGAAACACAGATAGCAGAGACGATATCAAACTTTTTCACAGATCACACATCTGATGACACCTCACCACCCATGAAATGGGAAGCATTGAAGGCGGTATTACGGGGTAGGTTTATTCAGATGGGTGCTCGCATGAAAAAAGAACGTTCAACTGCGATAGTTACGGCAGTACATAAGCTAAGGACACTAGAAACTACTCATAAACGCTCCCCGACGGTTGAACTGCTTACGGAGGTTTCTTCTGCTCGCACCCAGCTTAGAGAGTTATATGAGGCATCAGCCCGCACGTTTGCGAACAAACTAGCTTTTCATCAATATAAATTTAGAGATAAATGTGGTAGATCCCTGGCTCGCACCCTCCACACCAAACAACCTAACTCCTTTATACCTCATATACGGGACAGCTCTGGGAAAACTGTCTCATCACCTTCCGAGATGGGACAGGTGTTCCGGGACTTTTATCAATCCCTATATAATATACCTGCAGCGAGCTCCACTGATCCTCCCCTCACTACAGCGGAAACACAAGCCTTATACATCGAGCAAACTGCATTACCCACTCTAGATGGCGAGACGATAGAGGACCTTGAGGCCCCGATTTCGGAAGACGAGGTTGCCCGCGCCATTACTTCTACCCCATCTGGTAAAAGCCCGGGTCCTGATGGCTTTACTCCGAAATTCTATAAACAATTTGCTACCCTTCTTACTCCCTTCTTGACAAAAGTATTTAACTCCATCTCTGAACGATCAGTGTTCCCACCACAAACCTTAGAGGCACATATTACCCTCATCCCCAAACCAGACAAAGACCTGAATGTTTGCGCTAATTACCGACCTATTTCGCTAATAGGAGTAGATCTAAAGGTGTACGCAAAAATTTTAGCTAATAGGTTGCAACCATTGTTACCCCGTTTAATACACCTAGATCAGGTTGGCTTTGTGAGTGGAAGGGAGGCGCGTGACAACACCCTAAAAACACTCCTCATTGCTGATTATGCTCGGGCCCACAATATCCCATTGTGCCTTCTCACAGTCGATGCGGAAAAAGCCTTCGACCGTGTCGACTGGCAATTTCTCCGCTTATCATTACAACAACTAGGTCTAGGCCAAAACATGATCTCCAGAATAATGTCCCTCTACACATCTCCTTCCGCTAGGATTAGACTAAACGGCTCCCTATCCCCTAAGTTTACTATACACAACGGAACGCGGCAGGGGTGCCCCTTGTCCCCCATTCTTTATGTAATTGTCATGGAACACCTAGCCATTGCCCTTAGAAACAATCCGGCCATACATGGCGTTAGAGTAGGCCCACTACACACTAAAATTGCCCTATTTGCTGATGATCTACTCATATTTGTAACCCAACCACAAATTTCTCTACCCTCCATTATGCAGGAGTTTCAGAGGTATGGAGAGGTTAGTAATTTTAAAGTTAATCTAAATAAGTCAGAAATCCTCAACATTTCAGTCCCAACAGCGGTTCTACAACAGCTTACGACTTCCTTCCCTTTTAAGACAAGCTCCACATCTATCCGCTATCTAGGAATCCATATTCCAACAGTCTCATCCCAACTATTCTCCAGCAACTTCACCCCTTTACTTACCAGAACTCAAGCGGATCTGACCACATATGCCTCTAAACAGCTCTCCTGGCTGGGTAGGGTGAATGTCTTGAAGATGGATGTTCTCCCTCGATTCTTATACCTTTTCCAGACCATTCCTATCTATATCCCCACCTCGTTCTTCAAAAGGCTCCGTCAGATCTTCTCTAAATTTATATGGCAGGGACGTCGCCCCAGGATAAAACATGACACAATGATTCTCCCGAAAGTCAGGGGGGGTGCGGGGGTCCCAGATGCCTCTATATACCATAAGGCAGCGGTACTCGTGCGTATAGTGGATTGGTTCCACCACTCTTCCTCCAAACTTTGGGTTCAACTAGAGAAATATCTTAATGAGGCTGATCTTTGCGCCCTGCCATGGACCCCTATGGCTGGGCGTGGGGACGGCTTATTCTCCACTGCTCTTACTCGCCAAACTCTCCAGATTTGGGACCGCATGATCTCAGCGAGTAAATTGTCTAAAATCCAGGGCCCAATGACCCCTCTCTTCGGGACTCCGGCTTTCCCCCCAGCAGCGAACAAGTTAAGATTTGGACCCTGGAGTAGGGATAGCCATAGACGTTTAGCACAGGTCTTACGCGCTGACCCATCCTTGAGAACGGACATACCCTCTCGGACGGAATTAGGGACCTCAACAATGTGGTTACAAAGGGGTCAAATAACGTCATACATACGCACTTTCTCATCCATCTCAGAGATACTGGCCGACCCATCAGACTTTGACGAACTGCTTTTACAACCAGACCCACCAATACATGTAGTATCACTGTTGTATTCCCTACTACTGAACGAATATGCCCCTGACCTTCCAACATATACACAGAAATGGGAAGCGGAGCTGCAACACTCCATCTCCCCCACTGATTGGCAAAAAAGCTTTATCCTAACGCATAGGATTTCCCTGGCAACCAAGAACCAAGAAAAAGGGTTTAAATTATTAACGAGGTGGTACAGATGCCCAGTAGATATTAAAAAGTTTAACCCCTCTTTGACAGACGTGTGTTGGAGATGCCTGTCCTCTAGCGGGACAATGCTTCACATCTGGTGGGCTTGCCCTCCAATCTGGAAACTATGGCAAAAGGTCTTTGATCTTTACAGCAGGCTGATGGCGACATCAATCAAACCCACACCAGAGATAGCCCTATTATCTATACTCCCAGGCCCCCTCAAGTCGATTAAAAAAGATGTACTGCGCCACTTTCTGGCAGCAGTTAGGACAGTGATCCCCCGACATTGGAAAACGACAGATGTGCCTTCCTTGGGAGAATGGGTGGTTGAAGTGGACCAGATAAGAGATCTGGAGCGCCTGTTGGCGGAGGAAGTGGGAAAGGAGGAGCAGTTTACTGCCACCTGGACCTCATGGTCCATGTTTCGCTATTCTGATGAGTTTTCCCTTTGGGTCAGAGATACCCCACCCTTACCCGCCGATTAGCCATGCTGGAGTGCCTGGTGCCTCAGGTACCATCCCACACTTCTACTCACGTTCTTATTTCTGACTTTTTCTGTCTCCTCTTTGTTAAGTACTGAACCGACCACTCACATATATAGTTAAAGATCATATCTTTGGACTAGCTAAATGACTTGATTATCTATAATAGGTGAATAAAAGACTTCTACAGCAGTCTAATTCGTTGAGAGGGAACCCTCAGATAACACCAACCCGCGAAACTACAAGGTTCATTATATGTTGGCCCCCACCCGTATATTATTCCTCTCTTAGAATAAAGATTTCAATATACAATATGATATACCAGTAGTTCACCGAAAGCTGTATGTTAAAATGATCACTCCTGTTTATACATGGGTAAAGTACACCTCACTATTCTATGTATACTATATGTGTTGCCAAACTGTAAAGAATGGTATTTTTCTGTTATATTCTTTGTGTTCTTACTTTTGAAAATAAACTAAGATTGAAAACAAAAAAAACCCATAAAAGAGGGGGGGACGAGAGAGCGCCCCCCCTCCTGAACCGTACCAGGCCACATGCCCTCAACATTGGGAGGGTGCTTTGGGGTAGCCCCCAAAACACCTTGTCACCATGTTGATGAGGACAAGGGCCTCATCCCCACAACCCTGGCCAGTGGTTGTGGGGGTCTGCGGGCGGAGGGCTTATCGGAATCTGGAAGCCCCCTTTAACAAGGGGACCCCCAGATCCCGGCCCTCCCCCCTGTGTGAAATGGTAAGGGGGTACAAAAGTACCCCTACCATTTCACTAATAAGAAAACTGTCAAAAATTTAAAAAATGACAAGAGACAGTTTTTGACAATTCCTTTATTTAAATGCTTCTTCTTTCATCTATCTTCTATCTTCCTTCTTCTTCTGGTTCTTCCTCCGGTGTTCTCGTCCAGCATCTCCTCCGCGGCGTCTTCTTCCCTTCTTCTCCTTGGGCCGCTCCGCATTCATAGCATGGAGGGAGGCTCCCCCCACAGGGAAGTCCCGTCAAGTCACCGTGTGTCAGAGGGGGGTGGGGTCACCGGGTGGCCCCCCCCCCCCGTTATTTAAGAACCATCAGAAGAGGAGAAGCGTCACACAGCGGGAGCCTCCCTCCATGCATGGATGCGGAGCGGCTCGAAAAGAAGATGGAGAGAAGAGGATGAAGAGAAGAAGATGAAGAGAAGAAGATGAAGACAAGAAGATGAAGAGAAGAAGATGAAGAGAAGAGCGGGATCCTCCATGCCATGGATGCGTAGTGGCCCGAGGAGAAGAAGGGAAGAAGACGCCACGGAGGAGATGCTGGACGAGAACACCAGAGGAAGAACCAGAAGAACCAGAAGAAGATGAAGATGAAGGAAGATAGAAGATAGAAGAAAGAAGAAAGAAGAAGCATTTAAATAAAGGAATTGTCAAAAACTGTCTCTTGTCGTTTTTGACAGTTTTTTAGTGAAATGGTAGGCCCTTACCATTTCACACAGGGGGGAGGGCCGGGATCTGGGGGTCCCCTTGTTAAAGGGGGCTTCCAGATTCCGATAAGCCCCCCCACCCGCAGACCCCCACAACCACCGGCCAGGGTTGTGGGGATGAGGCCCTTGTCCTCATCAACATGGGGACAAGGTGTTTTGGGGGGCTACCCCAAAGCACCCTCCCAATGTTGAGGGCATGTGGCCTGGTACGGTTCAGAAGGGAGGGGCGCTCTCTCGCCCCCCCCTCTTTTCCTGCGGCCTGCCAGGTTGCGTGCTCGGATAAGGGTCTGGGTCTGGTATGGATTTTTGGGGGGACCCCTTAATATCCATACCAGACCTGAAGGGCCTGGTATGGAATTTAGGAGGACCCGCCCACGTCATTTTTTTTTTTAATTTTGGCCGGGGTTCCCCTTAATATCCATACCAGACCTGAAGGACCTGGTATGGAATTTAGGGGGACCCCCCACGTCATTTTTTTTTAAATTTTGGTTCGGGGTTCCCCTGTGGGGAATTCCCATGCTGTTTTTATCAATGAGCTTCTATGTGTATTGTCGGACCGGCAATGCATTAATAGCCGCGAGTAGTTTTAAATGACTTTTTTCCTTTGAAATGTCATTTTGCTGTCAGACTGTTCTAAACACAGGAAACATGCGCCCCTTTACAGGCATACTATAGACACCCCCCAGGTACGAAATTCAAAGGGATATTACACTTTTATTGTTTCACTTTAAGCATTATTAAAATCACTGCTCCCGAAAAAACGGCAGTTTTTAAAACTTTTTTTTGCATTGATCCATGTCCCCTGGGGCAGGACCCAGGTCCCCAAACACTTTATATGACAATAACTTGCATATAAGCCTTTAAAATTAGCACTTTTGATTATTCATGTTCGTGTCCCATAGACTTTAACGGTGTTCGCGTGTTCGAACACATTTTTTGCCTGTTCGCATGTTCTGGTGCGAACCGAACCGGGGGGTGTTCGGCTCATCCCTACTGACTAGTATTGCAATGTCTCTTCTCCATTTGTTTTCTTCCTCACTCAGCTGATGTGAGCCCAGTGCTCATGAAAGGTACAGGTGGAAGGGACAACAAGGATGCTCTGCAGGTGCCCAGCATCCTCCTCATCAACTGATGATGTGATTGGTTGTTAGGACACCAGCGGCTAGAAGGTTGTAATAGTGCACAATGAAAATCTGTGGCTTTGTGTAACTAAAAAGCAGGCTTTATTTACCTGTTGGCTTGTATACAACTTTTGGGCAATTTTTATGCACTTTGCCAAGGCATCCCTGAAGAAAACTGAAAGCACCCTGGTTGAAAAAGGCTGGGCTAGACTAATCACCTTTCCTTTCATTGTCACTAAGCAAACCATTGCTCACTCTTGGAAGACTCCCACTCTTAGCTTTCAGAAAGTAAAAACCCACCATGGTCAATGAAAACTTGACGGCTATATTGAAAGACAAATATGACAAATTCTTGAAAATCTGGTCTCCATGGATAGATTATTATCTACCAGACCAGAAAGCACTGCAGTTGTGACCTCCCCTCTCCCCTTAGAATTTGGATTGTGTGTTCAGGCGAATGTGTTGTTCTAAGGCTCTTTCTCACCTTCCTTTATCTATTTTCCGTCTCCTCTTTTTCTCCCTCTTTCTTCCAGCCCCCCCCCCCCCTTTTTTGTTTTTGTTTCTGACCTGTTTTATTCCTTAATATTTTCGGTTACCCAACCATGAAAGTAACTGTGTCGGTACCTACCCCCCTTTCTATCTGTTATAGGGAGTCATACCTTGATATACCCCAGTGGTATAGGTCTCTCTGTGCCCCCTCCTGGCTGGACACTGAACCCTGATTTTCTCCAGGTCTGGCATGTTGTCCTTACTTGTACGACTCCTTTGGTTCTAGACTCATGGACCAGTGGTGTCTTATGTGTTGATGGGAATGTTTGGTACTGGTATTGGGGCAGTATGGCCCCTCATGCTGCATTCTGTGCGATTGCTCTATCTTCTTGTACTAAATTTTTGTAAACTTTCAATAAAAATGTATTGAACTAAGAAAACTAGGGTCACGTGTATGTTATTGCACTACACATATAGGAAAAGGGCCCAAAGGATATAGAATTAGATGACAAGTCAAGTTGTCCAGCAAAAGTGACAGTGACAGATTTTGACACAAAGTAGCAATGTAGGGGTCGTGGTTGGAACCATAGTGTGCAGCAGCAGACGAGGTATCCGACACCCACAGAAGTATGTCAGATGTACACATATACACATTTACTCAAAGAAAGAACATTCCACAAACGAACGCCGGGACAGGTAAGGGGAATAAAAAAGACTGGTGCATGCCAAACAAAGCACCAATTTCTATATGCCTGCTTCCCGCAGTAAAGTAATAAAAATGGTGCATCCCAATTCCCTAATTTATTGTTTGGTGGTGTACCAGGTTTGAATGTGCCTAAAAATTTCAATCATTTTGGCGCAAATCTGAGGTAATCTTTTGCTGAGATCATCCTAAATCTTCTCCTCTCCTTTCTGCATTGCTACACGGGCATCCATACACATCCCCCTCTCCTCTTCTTGCTGCAGTGCTGATCGTCGCTGTATTTATGTCATTTTTATAATGCTGTATATTTTAGAAATGTTTTAAATTAGAACACCAACGCAAGTGCCTCATTATTTTGGCACATGCAACTGTACATTTATAGAAACTGCTGCCTAGGAAGCTACCTCACTTCAGCTTGCCAAGGGAAGAGACAGGCCATTACTTCTCCTCCCAGCTGAACAGGAAGTAGGTCCTGAGACCCGATTGGCCGGGAGTCCTAAGACTCCCTGCCCAGTCAAGTCTCAGGACCCGCTTTTGGATTGGCCAGGAGGAGAAGAAGGAAGATATTAGCGAATATTAATTTGTTAATGTCCCACAACTGGGTGGTCTCAGGGCGCAGTGCTCTGCCCACCCTTTTTTGAAGCCAATTAGAGCCTCAAGCTCTAATCATGTGCTTCTAAATAATTAAAAAAAAAAACATTAAAATCCATGCGTCCGGCACCCTGCATGGAGATTAGGAGCCGGGCACGTGGATTGGGGGGGAGGCGCCCCTAATGGAGCAGTCCCCACCGTTAATCACCCCCCAAAATGTCTACTTTTGCAGGGTAGTTTTTTTTTTTTTTGCAAAGATGACAGATAATGAGGACCTGTGCTTGGCCCGCTATCTCCGGAGCATGTGACTCATTCCATGTGATAACAATGGGCCCCTTAGCATTGTCACAGGGGTAGTCCACAGGCTCTGTAAGCTGTGACTCCTGCGATTTATAGCTTATGCAGGGCTTTCCTTTCCCTCCCGGAGGCTTGTTACTTTGGCCTGCATGATAAAGTGGCCCTGTCACTTCTCCAAAAGCATTCAGGGCCGGTTCACACCAGAACGTGGTGCAGGAAAGGTATGTTTAATGCTCCTTTCCCGAACTGTGCTCAAATCACACTGTCTTTGTGGTCTGCTGCCAATGTAAATAACACCCCAAACACAGATTGCAAATGCAGTGCATTTGCGGGCACCAAATTACATAGTACAGAAGTACCATGCGATTTAGTGCAGTACCATGCGTGGTGTTTTTTAAAAAGTTTCTTTATGTTGTGGTACGATTTCAGACTATCCAAATGAATGGGCGGCACAATTGCACCTCACAGGAGTGCGTGCCGCATCCCATTGTGAACCAGCCCTCATGCAGCTGCACCCTGTGATATAAGAGGAGAAATGTTAACTCTATGGCAGGCCCAATCTTCTATCACAGAGTTAGCAACAGCGCTTCTACCTCACACTTCCGGGTGTGTCAGATAGTATGTCCCACAATGGGCGCCATGATTCCTATATCATTAAGCCAGTGGTCGGGGGATGCGCTATAGACGCACAGGGAAGTGTCAGGTAACGGTGGTGCCAATAGCTCTTCAAATGAATGGAAAATGTACTCGCTGTCCGCTGGAGAGGTAAATATCCACCCTCTTGGGCTAGGTTGACACTTGCTTTATGGGGCCATTTTCGGGCAATATTGCCCAACAAATGCAACCCATTCAACTGAATGAGGCCATACCGCAACAGCGTGCAATTCTCTCAGTTGCAGCGAGGCAGAAAATGAAGGAATTAGTGTGCTCTACATTTATTATTTTACTGTAAGGGGTGCTATTTAGGTAGGCATATAGAAAATGGAACATTTTTCCCTCATGCGCCAGTCTTTGGTAATGCCCGGTCCTCACAGCTGCTCCCCTTTGCGGGTGGCAGATGGGGGAGTGTGCACATGCCATGACCACAATGCTTTAAATTGCGGCAATAATGATCCTCTCTCGTGTTCAGCAGGCAATACTGCCTACCAAACAAAACCTACTCAACTGCATGGGGCCACGCCACTATTGCCCGGCAACTGCATGCGATTCACGCAGTCTCAGTGTGGTGCTACGGGTTCTTAGGGGTTAAAACATAACAATGAGGCGAAATAGAGCTTTCCCACTGCATGTCAAATGCCCTCTGAAAAGCAATCCACCGCTGTTCACTCTTCGGAGGGCGACATGTGTATAAAGGAACATTTATATTACAGGGTGCAGCAAAAAGCATTATTATAGAGAAGCAAAAGGGTTTTAAGTGGTTAGTGAGAGTGTTTTCTTTACACCATGGACAGAAAAGGTGGATATGTCTGCAGGTAATGTGAAGAAAAATATAATGAAATAATATCTATAAATTGCTTTATTGTGAATTCTTTGGGTTTCCAGCAGCACAGCCTGTGATAACCCCACTGAGGTGCCTGAGCCCCCCTTCTAATATTCTCCTCAGCTGCAGACACGTCACGCGCCTGTATCTGAGCCCAAAACACACGCTCGCCTCTTCAATTGATCTTTCTTCCAATTGCGGGACCTCAGGCAGCTAGCTCCAACCAATCAAAACCGGCGCCTCCTGTTACCAGCCAATAGAATCCGGCCAAAGCATGCGTGACAGCCAATCCGCGCGCGCCTTCCATGACATGCGTCACCTCTGCGCTGATTTCTGCGTAGAGCCTGTATTCCGAAAGATGAACAGTTGGCGGCAATTACGCAGATTGCGTAAGCGAAAGGCTTTCCGTATGCTGAGAGTGCGGGCGCCGTGCCGGTGGTAACGCTAATAGCGTAAGTCAGGTGAGGGGAGCTGTGTGTGCGGACGGCGGAGCGGAGACAAGGGACAGGTAAGTGACGGCGACTATCACCTCACTGTGCTAATGAGAGTGTGTGATAGGAGGAGGTAGGTAGGTACACCCCATATACATGGCTGGTCTCCGGTATAATCACCCGGGGGGCTCTCTGTGTGTGCCCAGTGCTGGGGGGCCATAGACCAGGGAGGTGACTAGTCCATACATACTCCATGTGTCCGTGCACTGACCGCATACTCCATGTGTCCGTGCACTGACCGCATACTCCATGTGTCCGTGCGCTGACCGCATACTCCGTGTGTCCGTGCGCTGACCGCATACTCCGTGTGTCCGTGCGCTGACCGCATACTCCGTGTGTCCGTGCGCTGACCGCATACTCCGTGTGTCCGTGCGCTGACCGCATACTCCGTGCGCTGACCGCATACTCCGTGTGTCCGTGCGCTGACCGCATACTCCGTGCGCTGACCGCATACTCCGTGCGCTGACCGCATACTCCGTGTGTCCGTGCGCTGACCGCATACTCCGTGCGCTGACCGCATACTCCGTGCGCTGACCGCATACTCCGTGTGTCCGTGCGCTGACCGCATACTCCGTGCGCTGACCGCATACTCCGTGTGTCCGTGCGCTGACCGCATACTCCGTGCGCTGACCGCATACTCCGTGTGTCCGTGCGCTGACCGCATACTCCGTGCGCTGACCGCATACTCCGTGTGTCCGTGCGCTGACCGCATACTCCGTGCGCTGACCGCATACTCCGTGCGCTGACCGCATACTCCGTGTGTCCGTGCGCTGACCGCATACTCCGTGCGCTGACCGCATACTCCGTGTGTCCGTGCGCTGACCGCATACTCCGTGCGCTGACCGCATACTCCGTGTGTCCGTGCGCTGACCGCATACTCCGTGTGTCCGTGCGCTGACCGCATACTCTGTGTACTGACCGCATACTCTGTGTACTGACCGCATACTCCATATGTCTGTGTACTGACCGCATACTCCATATGTCTGTGTACTGACCGCATACTCCGTGTGTCCGTGCGCTGACCGCATACTCCGTGTGTCCGTGCGCTGACCGCATACTCTGTGCGCTGACCGCATACTCTGTGCGCTGACCGCATACTCCATATGTCTGTGTACTGACCGCATACTCCATGCAGTCTCCACACTACACAATATATACAGTACAATCTGCAACAACCACAAAGTTCTCTCCTGCACTGGAGGAAAGAAGACACTTGGGGACCCGGTAATATGTGCTGCAAACTCAGTTCTTAGGTATCTCTCAGCGTGATGACTTCATCAGCAGACAGAACCCCACCGTATGCGTGTCGTCGTCTTATGGGACGTCATCAGAGGTCCCTCTGAGTGTCCTCTCTCAGCCGATATATTTGTGGCTGTTTTCTTATTGCGCTAAGAGTTTTTTACCGATGCAAGTATTTTTAATCTTCTCTTTATTTTAAAATAAAGTGCCCAGTGAGCACCATGTCAGTCTATTTGTGTTCTGTATTTCTATGCCTATTATGAGGATGTCCTGCTGAAACTGTGGTCTGAGTGGGGAAAGGAGAGAGAGAGAGAGAGAGAGAGCACACTGCCATTTTAACCCTTTATGGGGAACAAGCCTGAGAGAACTTCATAGTTCACATGGGGAGATGTCTATAGACTTTTATGTTCGAACACTAATTTAAAGTGATTGTAACAGGATTGAAAAGAAAAAAACAAATGCAAAACCTGTTACTTACCATGCTATGTGTAATAGTTTGCACAGAGCAACCCCGATCCTCCACTTCTGGGGTTCCCCGCTGGCGCTCCTGCCTCCTCCTCCCTGCCGAGTGCCCCCATAGTAAGCTGCCTGGTCCTGAAGTCCCGCCCCCGCTCTTTCCTCACAGGCTGTGATTAAGAGCATATCGAGATTGGGGTTAGGCAAGTCAATATGGGGGGGGGGCTGGGGAGCTGCACACAGGTTTTTTTTTTTTCTCTTTAAGGGGTTGTAAATCCTTGTGTTTTTTCACCCTAATGCATCCTATGCATTAAGGTGAAAAAACTTCTGGCAGTGACCAGCCCCCCGTTTTACGTACCTGAGCCCTAGAACTTGACCCACGGAGACGCGCTGTCTATCTGCCCAGGGTTCTCGGCTCTTGATTGGATAGATTGATAGCAGCGCAGCCATTGGCTCCCGCTGCTGTCAATCAAATCCAATGAGCTGGGGGGCGGGGCCGAGTCCTGCATTCGGCCTCTATGGACGCTGAATGCAGGACTTGGGAGTGCGCCCGCAATGTAACCCCCCTGAGAGAGCGCTTCTCCGAGGGGTTATCAGATGTGGGGAGGAGCTGCGAGAGCCGCCGGGGGACCCCAGAAGACTAGGTTCAGGGACATTCTGTGCAAAACGAGCTGCACAGTGGAGATAAGTATGATGTGTTTGTTATTTAAAAAAAACGAACCTTTAGGCCTCTTTCACACGGGGCAGATCAGTCATGATCCGCCCCGTGAACATCCGCTTGCTCAGCGGGGATCGCTCCGCCGATCCCCGCTGAGCAGGAAGATGACAGGTGCATCGCTGCACACTGTGCAGCGACGGACCTGTCAGAGCGCCGCTCTCCCCTATGGGGGGATCGGATGATGACGGTCCGTAGTGTCCGTCGTCATCCGATCCGATCCGAAAACGGAGGGAAAAGTAGGTTTTTCCTCCGTTACACTTTTCGGATCGGAGCGGGGTCGGATGTCAGCGGACATGTCACCGCTGACATCCGACGCTCCATAGGGATGAATGTATGTCCGTTTTTCATCCGAAAACGGAAGGATGAAAAACGGACATACGGATCCCCCGTGTGAAAGAGGCCTTAGTGTCACTTTAAAGCAGAGAATGCATTAAAGTGGTTGTAAGGGCAGAAGGTTTTTTTTCTCTTTTTTTTTTTTTTTTTTTTTTAAACCTTTCTGCATTAGGGTTAAAAAAAAAAACCCTTTGGCATGTAACCCCCTCCCCTCTGAGCCCTGAGCTCTATCTCGATCCAGCGATGTGCACGAGAGCAGAGGCGTTCTCGGCTGTCTCTCTCTTCATTGGCTTCTGCTGCTGTCCATCACAGCCAGTGAGGGGGGCGGAGCTGAACCACACTCTGAGTCATTGGACATACAGGGGTAGATTTACTAAAACTGATGCATGTAGAATCTGTGCATAGTAGCCAATCGGCTTCTAATTTCAGCTTGTTCATTAAAACCTGGAAACCGATTGGTTTCTATTCAGTAGTGAGTCTAATTTTGCACTCTCCAGCTTTAGTAAGTAAACCCCACAGAGTCTCGGAAGCAAACAATCAGCTTGCTTTGGTGGGCACACACTGTCGGTGTATATGATTTGTGAATTACCCTCATTGGTGATTTATATATGCACATTTGATTTCATGCAGGAGAGAACTTTGTGGTTATTGCAGATTGCACTGTATATGTTTAGTGTGTGAGCTTTATTTGTTAGCTAAATTTTAGATGTGCACATAATGTGATAGTGCAGCTAAAGCCACACCAATCATTTTTAAAATTTTTTATTTAACTGACAGCTCCGTTTTGGAGCTGCTGTACTAATAATCTGATGTTAGTACAGCGATCTCCCCTGCTGTATGTATGCATGTCTGACAGAAGTCGGCCTGGCTGCCATATACACGGGCCGAATGTTGGCCGGTTTTTATGGAACCGGCCGATGTTGCCAGACAATTGGCCTGTGTGTACTAGGCTTTACTCTGTGTACATACACTGACAGCATAATCCATGTGTCCATGCACTGACACCATGGGGGTTATTTAGTAAAGGCAAATCCACTTTGCACTGCAAGTGCAAATTACAAGTGCAAAGTGCACTTGAAATTGCACTGAAAGTGCACTTGGAAGTGCAGTCGCTGTAGATCCGAGGGAGACATGCAAGGAAAATAAAAAACAGCATTTTAGCTTGCACATGATTGGATAACAAAATCAGCAGAGCTTCCCCTCATTTCAGATCTACCCCTCAGATTTACAGCGACTGCACTTCCAAGTGCACTTTCAGTGCAATTTCAAGTGCACTTTGCACTTGTAGTGCAAAGTGGATTTGCCTTTCGTAAATAACCCCCCCATGTGTACTATGTTCTATATACATTACAGCAGTGCATAGTATACTTTGGCTGTGTACTCCTTCGGCTATTTACACAGTGAGCGATAGGAGATGTCACTGACTCTATTATGTGATATGATGGGAATTCAATCACTAAGGTCTCATATCAGTTATAACAAGTTCATGCTGTTTCAAAGGTCATTTCAATCCTTTTAAATCCTCAGCTTTCATTAAAATAATCCCAGTTGGTTCTGACATTGAGGTCCTTGTTCAGTCACTTCCTGTTATAGAGTGACAACACTCTGTCCCTGTCTCCCAGCTGTACTCCTGCATTGTCAGCCTGTCACAAGTGCTTATGTTGGGGAGCACAGGTACATGGAATTGGCCGAATTTAACTGCATCTAACAACAAAGAAAAACAACAAAAAAATGGGTTTTTTTTAGGTGCCACTTGTACACAGACTACATACCATTAACCATTTGTGTAAAACTTTGATTTTCACCCAAAATTTTGATTTACGTTAAGTGCTTTAAAAATAGTGTACACAATATGGAACGTAGCTTTCAACACTTAAAAGTGGTAGTTGACCCCGTCAGTGCAAGTGTACCGACAGGTAAGCCTACAATCAAGCTTACCTGTAGGTACAATGTATATTTCCTAAACGATGCACATTTCCTTTAGGTTATATTCGCGTTGACTGAAGACATCACTTGCGTGTGTTGTGATGCTCTGCATTCATGGCCAAACAGTATGCTTTGGAACGCAGAGCACCGTGCCGTGACCATGGCTCCCGCATGCATGACATCATTGCAGCCTGGCCATTCAAATGACTGGAGCCCATGAACCCAGAAGGAAGAACGGGTGAAGATGGAAGCCTATGAAGTTGTGATGGCACCCTGCTGGAGGGCTTCCTTTCTAAGGTAAGCTTGTCATAATGTGCTAGTATACGGTGCTTACTGACACGTTATGGCAATACCTAAAGGGGGCCCGGATTTTCTTTTTCCCAAGGTTTCTGCATTGCATATTACAACATTATGATATACTTACTTGAGAATGAAGCCCTCCAGCACCACAATGTCACCTCTGAGGCGGCTGACATCTTCCCCCGGTCTTCCTTCCAGGTTCGTGTCCTCCGTGTACCTGAGTGGCTGGGGGCGCAACTACGTAACTCCCACGCATGTGTGCGGGAGCCGCCATTTTTGGTGCAGGCTCTGAGGGTCCAGCACTGTAAGCCGGGCCGGACTTCAGAGTGCATACGCCGGTGATGTCATTGGCTGTATGCACTCTTAATATCACCTAAACTGTGTAAGTTTAGGAGATATTCACAGTACCTACAGGTAAGTAGAGTTTATTACCACTTTAATCACCACTGGGTTTTGTTTTTTTTTTTTTTTCTTTTCTCTAAATTAACAAAAAAAAAAGACTGAAAATTTTGAAAAATAAACCCAGCATTTTTCTTCGTTTCTGTTTATAAACTTTTGCAAATAATCGTTCTTTATAAATTTAGGCCAAAATGTACAACGCTACATTCTTTGGTGAAACGTGAGGTGTGTTCTGGGGAGGACGTTACGTGATGACTACCTGGATCTAGCGTGATCCCACCCGGCCTATGGTCAAATGACCTCTAGTTAAAGATTATCTTTCCTTTTCAATCTGCAACGTTGTCATTTTTTGTAAAGCAATATGGCAAAATGGAGGTGTTCTGTACACAGATGGTATACAGAACACCCCCAGATATATAATTTCCTGCTTGTGTGATTGACTCACTGATTCTCCCAGAAGTCTGCATTAAGATATAAATCAGATTTTGGGAATCCCCCTGCAAGAAAAATATACATTTCAATGAGATACTCCCAAAGGGAAATCGCGTCTAAAGGGATGCAGACCTTACAACTTTTCTTATAACCCTGCAAGTGTAACATCTGATTGCTAATTATAAAGTCACTCCCATACAGATTTAATTAGCACATGTACACAGAGAAACAAACTGCTACTTCTTAGAATAACAAAGTATGAATCTGCAGCAGTCCTTGCAATGTACATAGATTACCCAGAGGGGAATGTTTTTATTTTTTACTTATTTTTATGGTCTTGCTCCAGCAGCGATATGTAACCTCTCTAGCACAATCAACTATCAATTGTTTTCCTTCCTTTCCTTTATTTATTTATTTTTTCTTTCACCACATTGGGCAAAAGTCCCCTATTTAATACATATTTTTGGTGGCCAGTTCTCTTTATTGATACCCCAGAAGTATCACCTTCCCTCCAGGGAAGCTAATGGAGCACAGACGGTGCTCCATTAGCTTCTTCCCCAGACAGTATGACAGCAGGGTCCTGAAGTGGCGTTTTACCCGCCGCTTCTGGGTCATTAGCAGGAAGATCAAGGGGCCATTTATTCCTCGCTGTATATCAGCCCTTTAGGCGAGTTTTAAGTCTGTGATTCCTCCTTTTGGTGTGCACATCTGCATAGACAAACTCTACATATTGTTAAGGCTTTACAGTTTTCCTGATGAAACAAGTGACAAACCTGTGAAATGCATTGAAGATTTTCACGCCCTCACCCCAGGGTATATATGTGTATATGTGTGTATATATATATATAGATATATGTATATATCTATATATATATATATATATATATATATATAGATATATATATAGATATATCTATATCTCTTATATATATATATATATATATATATATATATATATATATATATATATATATATATATATATATATATATATATATATATATATATATAGAGATAGAGATAGAGATATATCTATATATATATATATAGATATATAGATATATATATCTATATATATAGATATATCTATATATATAGATATATATATATATAGATTTTCGTAAGAAATGACAAAAATATCTGAGGAATATCTTTTTAAACTAATATGTACTTGTACTCTGGTGTAGCATATGGGTAACGTCTGTGGTTGATCACTTGTATACTATGTACAAAGTACTAAGATGTCTAAACTGTTGATACCTATGCTCTATCTATATTGTGTAAACTATTTGTATAAGTGTTTTTGACTTGAAATTTTGTGTGAAAATAAAAATGATCTTCTATACAGATGTATAACAACATGTAATGTCTGTGTAAAACTAGCTTCTGAAATGTACTTTTTTTTTTTTTTTTTTTTTTTTTTTTTTTTTTCTTTGCAGGTCTATGTTGGGAACCATACACCTTCATTCACAGGTGAGCGTTTTGTCACCCGACTCCTGATCTCCAAAAAACACTCAGGTTGAAGACTCCTCATGTCTGAGCGTTGTGTCGCTTGTCACATGATGCTTAAAAGTACGGGAGTCTTTTTGGGCCAGAATTGTGTGTCTTTTGCTACACAGACTTGAGCTGGTCCCCCTTTAGAGCAGTTTTTCATTTTTACACATACAGTATGGTACAATCTGCAGTTTTGGTTATAAAATGATTTAAAACCCCCCAGAACCACTTTTGCGGGGCCAGAAGTTCAGCAGCAGCAGAAAGAGGACCTGTTGTCATTCCTGCACAGAAGGTTTCTACAGGATCCAGCTGCCTGACAGACGTGGGACACCCTTCATTACAGGTAAGTGATGTGACTGCAGCTATAGCAGCTGAACCTCAGCTTTTACCCTTGCCTACTACACCCACAGTTGGCTTTTGATATACTTTAACATACCAAAAGGGAGACTAAGAGAAGTTCATTGTTAAAGATCACATCCACTATATGTTTAGACTCCAGCCACCACCTTGAAGTGACTGCGTGTGACTCATTAATGCCAGGTCTCACTGACATTAGTCACCCCGCTGTCTCTGGGTTTAAAGGAAACTCTATTTTTAGAGATTTCTCCCTGGTAAGTTTGTTTTGGTTAGTTGTTCTCAGCAACACTTATACCATAGTAGAGATGTCCTGTCTTTTGTTTTTTATGCCCATACAGTATCTCACAAAAGTGAGTATACCCCTCACATTTTTATAAATATTTTATTATATCTTTTCATGTGACAACACTGAAGTAATGACACTTTGCTACAATATAAAGTAGTGAGTGTACAGCTTGTATAACAGTGTACATTTGCTGCCCCCTTAAAATAACTCAACACACAGCCATTAATGTCTAAACCGCTAGCAACAAAAATGAGTACACCACTAGGTGAAAATGTCCAAATTGGGCCCAAAATGTCAATATTTTGTGTGGCCACCATTATCTTCCAGCACTGCCTTAACCCTCTTGGGCATGGAGTTCACCAGAGCTTCACAGATTGCCACTGAAATCCTCTTCCACTCCTCCATGATGACATCACAGAGCTGGTGGATGTTAGAGGCCTTGCGCTCCTCCACCTTCTGTTTGAGGATGCCCCACAGATGCTCAATAGGGTTTAGTCTAGCGACATGCTTGGCCAGTCCATCACCTTTACCCTCAGCTTCTTTAGCAAGGCAGTGATCATCTTGGATGTGTGTTTGGGGTTGTTATCATGTTGGAATACTGCCCTGCGGCCCAGTCTCCGAAGGGAGGGGATCATGCTCTGCTTCAGTATGTCAAAGTACATGTTGGCATTCATGGTTTCCTCAATGAACTGTAGCTCCCCAGTGCCGGTGTTCTGACGAGAAGTGTCCTCCTATCGGATAGTGTCCGCCCCGTACTGCGCAGGCGCGGAGCTTGCGCAGTACGGAGGACAAGGAGACGCCGAAAGTCTCCGAAGTTGACCAGCTGACCATCAGCTGTACACGGCGATTGGGCACTTAATAGTGAACGCTTTGTAACAGGGCCCCTCGCGGGCTCGCTTCCCTCACCACGCTTCGGGCACGGCCTCGCTGTGCTCGGCATCTTTTTATTATAACTCTATGTCCACTTGGATAGTGGGGCATGAACCTGGACTCAGGGCAGAATAAGTGCGCAGGCACCGTGTACAGCTGACGATCAGCTGTTGAACTTCGGAGGCTTTCGGCGTCTTGTTTGTCCTCCGTACTGCGCCTGCGCAGTACAGGGCGGATTCTAGCCGATGGGGGACAGTATTCGACAAGACACCGGCAGTACTCATGCAGCCCCAGACCATAACACTCCCACCACCATGCTTGACTGTAGGCAAGACACACTTGTCTTTGTACTCCTCACCTAGTTGCCACCACACACGCTTGACACCATCTGAAACAAATAAGTTTATCTTGGTCTCATCAGACCACAGGACGTGGTTCCAGTAATCCATGTCCCTAGTCTACTTGTCTTCAGCAAACTGTTTGTGGGCTTTCTTGTGCATCATCTTTAGAAGAGGCTTCCTTCTGGGACGACAGCCATGCAGACCAATTTGATGCAGTGTGCGGCGTGTAGTCTGAGCACTGACAGGCTGATCCCCCACCCCTTCAACCTCTGCAGCAATGCTGGCAGCACTCATACGTCTATTTCCCAAATATAAAACAAAAGGGGAGCTGCTCTAACTAAATTGGTCCAATGAGGTAATATTCCATATCCTCACAATGTAAGCGGATGGTATACCACAACAAGTGAAATTGTGATTAAAAAATGAATAAATAAACCCTAAATATAGATACAAAATGACAATATACCAGTGAATACAACCTTCAGTGAAAAAGGACAATAATATCTCAATAATGTGATGACAATATAAATAAGATAAATGTTAACACCTAAATTATGTTGAAAAAAATTAAACTGTGTAAAAAAACTAAACAACCGATGTGACTAAACAATCTAAAAGTCCATATGTTGTAATAGTGAACATAAATAATCAATCATAAATTGCAAAATAGGATGAAAAATATTGTAAACAAAGTCCACGCAAAGTGACTTGTGACTTTTCTAAAGTGATGAAAACAGGACATCCCAAAAAATGTGACAGATAGAAAATGCCACCACCACAGTAAACACTGCCGCTTACCGGAACACGGTGGTCCCTTATTACAGGGGACCACACTGAACAGATGGCTATTACCCCAGCCCGGGATCTCTGTGTCACACAATGAACTCCTCGGCCTCAGTAGCGATGGTCCAGGTGTAAGTCAAATCGGGCCCGGTAATAAGGTCCCCGTAAAACAACAAAGGCTCACATAGTGTAAAACCTTTCACATTTATTAAAATAATAATGACGAATGGACACTTACAATTAAGCTGATAAGACAAACGTTAAAAAGATCGAGCCGGCCGGCCTTGAATAAAGCCCGTAGCTTCCAGGACTAAGCGTATTGTGGTGACGTCAGTGCGTCTCTCCTCCTCCCTACGCGTTTCGTCATACAACAGGACATCGTCACGGAGCACAGGTGACTAGTCTCTGGGTGCTTAATATATATTGCAAGGGTTTTCAACAAACGTTCTTGCAGATTCCTACCTGTTTCTGCTCTGAAGTAAAAGCTGTTTGTTTATGTCAATGTGCAGAGTGAATCTGAATAGGAGTGACTTTTTCATTATTAATCAGTTGATGCACAAACAGTGTTCTAATGAGAAAGCTTGCAGGGTCTGCCTCCCTTTGGAAGCAATTAACCCTTAATCTGAATATGCAGGAAATTACATATCTGGGGAAGTTCTGTACACCGTATACAGAATGCCTCCAGGTTGCCATATTGCATTTTACAGAACTGCAGATTGAAAAGAAAAGGTATTTTTTAATAACATTCAATTATAATATGGCTTGTGTAGCAATTGTGTGTGTTTGCTATATTATTTTGTTTTTTTATTTGCTATTTTTTTTCCTATGAAAGTTGAGTTACCATTTAAGGGAGGCATGATTGATTAAAGCCATGCTAAACTAGCTTAAAGATTGGTTATGCCTGTGGCTGGTAGTTGCTGTCTAGGGTAGCCAGTGTCCACTAGGGTTCCTTCAGAGTTTGCTGGGGGTTCCTCCAACTGCAGCTGATTGACCTCCCATCTGGTGGTGCCTGCATAGCTTTAGGATCCAACACCACTCGACAGAGCCAGCAACATGGCACTTGAGATCTATTTTATTTTATTTGGGATTCCCCAATAAATTGGTTTTCCAAAAAGTGAAATGATTTTGATGGTTCTTCTATAGTAAAAATTTAGAGAAGGGCTGGCCTAGAGTACACAATGCTAAGTGAAGTCTGTATTGGAAATTGAGAGTCCCTCCTACCTGCTGATTAAAAGTGTCGCCTAGCCAGGCCATGCATGTGCTGTAGAATCCTTATTTATTTCTAAGGGAAGACTATTCACTATTAGCTCTTATGTGGCTCCCAGCAGGCGACACAGTGAAGATCTATGAGAAGGGGGAACAGTTAACTGTAGGATGTTTGGGGGTTGCTGGGGTTGTTTAAAGGATTGCTGTAATAAAAGGACAGGTAGTCTTTAATGGACCAACCAGCACGTAACACTTGCAGCACTATTGATGGTGATGACACTGCGGCATGGACATGTAGGACTGTTCCCTCGGAGTGCTGTGTCACTGTCAGAAAGTCCTACTGTGCCACATAATGACATATATCTCCTGAATCATCTGTCATCAGATCCCTCTGCAAGGCTCACTATCGTGAAACCAAATCTTCTCCCTGCCAGATCATTTGACGTGAGGTTGCGTTGGCTTTACTGGAATATGTCCCTGTTCTATGATTAATGTGGGTTGTGCCATTTACTCAGGGTGAGAGTAGCCATAATAACAGATAATTTAATGTGCGAGAGGTGCTGCTTAACTGCTTTGGAGGAAATAAAATTGATAAAAAGTTTTAAGTTTAAATAGTATTGAAAAGTGGGGCATGGCTTCTCGAGTATCCCAGGACCTACTAAACTAGAGGCACTAGGATTTGCTGATGCCAACCTTGCTTCCTCAAAGTGGTTCTAAAGTCACAAGGATTTTACCTGTTTTAATGCATTACTTGTATTAAAGTAAAAAAAAAAAAAAAAAAAAAAAAAAAAAGCAAACATTCTGCTATGGAGGCAGATACAGAAGAAGATGAGCAGAGGGTGCTGGCAGGGAACCCCAAAAGAAGAGGCACTTTATTTTCCTGATCGGACCCTCCAGCCTCTTCTGTGGAGCGGCGGATGTCAGCGAACACCCACTGCCGTCCAACCTGATCCTGTCTGCCAAAAAAAAAAAAATATATATATAGCTCCTATTCCCTACCTGTCCGGCGGATCAGATGGAAACGGACAGGCTCCCTGTTCCCGTCTGTTTGCCCCATAGAGGAGAGCGGGACACCGATCTGTCATCTGCCTGCTCAGCGGGGTACAAGTGGATTCCGCTTAGCAGAGGCGCCCGTCTGAAAGGGGCCTTATAGCCAGACACGGCCAGTATTTTCAGAGTGTGGTTATTAATGGGAGCCTCAGTGTTTCTCAGGTCTTGGGAGCATATTTCTCATTACCTCCTATATTGATATCGGATACATCACCCACCTAAACAGGAAATCTTTTTATCTATTAACCCGTCCAATTCACTTTTAAACCTTTTGATAAATAAAAAAGGATTTATGCAGCTTTCATATTGTCATATATTAGGCCATATTTTTAGTTGTGTCTACTCAGTCCAGCCTTCCCTTCAGTCTTGCACAGTGGTACAGGCTCCATTCCTGTACTGAAATCACTTCTCTGATTTCACTGAACTTCTGATAGTGTGCATTAAAAGTTGCAGCAAGTCAGATACAGCCTGCTTTTATTTCATGCATACTTTTAGCTTATGGTAACATGCATTAGAAGCTGCATGAAATCAGATCCCAAGAGCTCAGCTTTATTTTCTGGATGGAGGAAATATTCCACCAGCATCATCTGCCTCTTTCCTCCCCAGCCTTACTGTCCTTTGTCTGCCCTTCTCTTTCATTGTATTTCAGTTCTTTCAATCATGGATGCTCTGCATCACACATGAGCCATACACCCTGTGCTCAAATACAGCCTGTCTATGAATGCCCACTCCTCCACACTGATATACACCTATGCATTTTGATGTTTGTATAAATCCTCCCAAGCACCGGCCCATTACTTGAATCAGGGCTGAGTGGAGTACTGAGGCAGAGTGCTGCAATGTTTTCAGGTAGCTATGTACAGCACTTTGGCCCCTCCCACAAGCCTCAATCTGCCTGCATTGCTTGGAGAAACGGAGACCCAGTGATGACATCACTGTGTCTAAAATAGGGTATGTAATAAAATGGAAGTGTTCAATCCAGAAAGGAAATGATGGGAATTCTCTCTTGTTGGTGAAAGGTCAGAACCTGGTAAGGTGGTTATTGTTCTCTGTGACATCCTGCCCTGGTAAAAGATGTTTCCCTCCATTTTAAACTTTAAACTGTCACAGGAACTGATATGAAATCTCCCCCATTTGTGTAAAAAAAAAAAACCCAACAGGGCCACAGAAAGCCGTTTAAACCCGACAAGCATATTTTCTGTTCCCAAACCTCTTCAGAAGTAAAAAAAAAAAAGTTTTTTTCTGGAGTTGAGCTACAACAACTCTTCTGGGAAGGCTGTCCACAAGGTTTAGGAGTGTGTCTATAGGAATGTTTGAACATTCTTCCAGAAGCGCATTTGTGAAGTCAAGCACTGATGTTGGACGAGAAGGTCTGGCACGCAGTCTCTAATTCATCCCAAAGGTGTTCTTTTGAATTAAGGCAGGCCAGTCAAGTTCCTCCATCCCAAACTTGCTCAACCATGTCTTTATGGATCTTGCTTTTTGCACTGGCCCAAATCATTTGGTGGAGGGGAGATTATGGTGTGGGATTGTTTTTCAGGGGTTGGACTTGGCCCCTTAGTTCCAGTGAAGGGAACTCTTAAGGCGTCAGAATACCAAGACATTTGGACAATTTCATGCTCCCAACTTTGTGGGAAGAGTTTGGGGACAGTGCCTTCCTGTTCCAACATGACTTCGCATCAGTGCACAAATCAAGGTCCATAAAGACATGAATAAGCGAGTTTGAGTTGGAGGAACTTGACTGGCCTGCACAGACTCTTGACCTTAACCCGATAGAACACCTTTGGGATGAATTAGAGCAGAGACTGCGAGCCAGGCCTTCTCGTCCAACATCAGTGCCTGACTTCGCAAATGCACTTCTGGAAGAATAGTCAAACATTCCCATAGACACACTCCTAAACCTTGTTGACAGCCTTCCCAGAGGAGTTGAATCTGTTATAGCTGCAAAGTGTGGGCCAACTCAATATTGAACCCTACGGACCAGGACTGGGATGCCATTAAAGTTCACGTGTGTAAAGGCAGGTGTCCCAATACTTTTGACACTATAGTGTGTTTTTATCGTCTTTGTTGGTGGCACTTGGGAACTCATTTAGAAAACCCTGTGTTGAAGTGATTGTAAACAATCACCTTGTAAAACAACCCATTCAGTTTATTATAGAAATGAAAGGCAAAACATTTGTGTAGAGAATATAGGTGATCCTATTTATAAGTGATCACATTCCCTCTGTTCTCAGCTGCATAAGAGCGGGGGGCGGGGGGAAACAACAGAACACTAATCCTCCAAGTGAATGCTTGTGCTGGGGTTGTCAGGACAAGTTTGATTTTTGGAGGAAGAACTGACCACTGTGTACTCTCATGCCTAGTGTGGTCTAGGCACTTATCAGGAATATGAAATGTTGGGTTTACATACTCTTTAAGCTCACAAAATTAAATTCACTGCAGATACTACTAAAGAGGGTGTGATTACTTTACAAACTGTTACACCCTGTGCTAAATTTCTTGAAGACCTGTCCTGAAATAGTCCCAAAATATGGAAAATAACAGAGATATGTGGGGGGGGATTGAAGCATGTGATTAAAGCCAGAGGCTCAAATAGGCTTCAAAAAGGGTGGGCTCAGGGGGCAGAGCACAGCGCCCTGAGCCCACCCAGTTGTGGGAGAATAGCAAATTAATATTCACTATTCTCATGCTGATTCTCCTCCCAGCCAATCAAGAAGCGGGTCCTGAGACCCGTTTCCTGATTGGCTGATAGAAGAAACATTCCTTTTGGCCTGGGAAGAGGAGGGACAAGACAGAGGACCGACCCGCCAGCCACCACTGCTTCTTTCCTCTTCTCTCTATTATTAAATATAGTCGCTCCGCTCCTCCCTCACTGCTGCTCATGTTGTGTTTCTGGTTCCTGAGCTCTTGAAGCGTACCTGCCCCCCCCCCCCCCCTCCCCAGGGGCCCCCGAGAGAACTCAGAGCTCCCTCTCTCCGCAGACTCCCCTGAGCCCCGCATTGCAGACATCTCTGATGGGGAAGATGACAGGAGCCCCCCTTGCTCCATCGACATCCGCACCAGGAATTCCCCCCCCAACGACCCCCCGGATCAGACAACCCCCCCCCCCGGATTGGACGGAGACCCACCTGGCCTGCAGTTTGTTGACCTGATTTGTTATGTACTGCAGTTAAACAATACATCTTGGCCACCCCAGCCTGTTATTGGTCAGTGAAGGAGCAGCAGCAAACCTTGCAAGGCTTGAGTTCCTTTTGGGCCTATCAAGGACAGGCCAAGTATGCACAGTATGGCATGGCCACAATATTTTCAATCAATGGGCCATGTTGTAATAACAGAAGGCAAAACTTTTTTTTATTTTGTATTCAGATAGTGCTCAGGGTTTAGAATTTATTTTTTTTGTGGTCCGTCTCTGCTTCACCCTTTCTAATTGTCCTGATCATCAATGTTGCCAGAAATGAAAGTGAGAGTAAATGCAAAATTTTGAGTTGCCACCAGAACAGGAATAGAGGGGAAATCTCCCAATGGGGACACTTAGTTCTATGACAGCGGTCTATATGGTGATTTCCCTTACTTTGGAAAGATGTTCTCTCACTTCCTGGTGAGTCTACAGGGCAGGAAGTGAAGGGAAATCTCCCTAATAGGGACACAAGTGGTTTAAATAAGACTGCTCTAATCCCCCACTCTATCCAAAATGAAAGAGATTTTGGCTTTAGGTATACATAAGTTTAAAAAAGTCCATCTAGTTCAACCAATATACTTTAAAGAGGAATTTCACCCCACCCCCTTATTTATTTTCCCCCTTTTACGTTCGGCTGAGTTAAGAAAAAAACATACCCAGCGTTCCAGTGGTGTTTTGTAGGGTCCTGCAACACAATCATTTTCTCTAAAGTCTTTCAGGGGGCACGTTGTCTCTTCTGAACTCTTATAGCCAGCCCCCTGAAGACGCGCATGTGCTGCAGCACATCATCAGGGACTGGCTGTGCAAGAACCAGGAAGAGACACCCAACTCCCTGATGATGCACTGTAGAGTCCCTCCTGGGATATATGACTAGGAGGCTGTGGGAAATCAAAACCCCATTCTCACCAAGGATAGTAAGTGCAGGGTGGTTTCCTCCAAAAGGGTATTTAAAAAAATGAATTACAAATACAAACTATTCAATTTTTAGAGAGGAGTGGAATGACAGAGAGTTGGTGGGGAAGGTGAACGACTTCTTTAAGTGTTTCTAGCTGTCATGCTTGGACCACAGTGAGCATAGAAGTGTAAGTGAAAATTCAGCAGATTTGACTAGAGTGCAGATTTTGTTTTCAGACTCAGGATATCACTTGTCTTTGACATGGTGTACAATGTAAATGTATGGTTGGTCACAAGGCAGCTCAGGGCAGGGCCACACTCGCTCCCTGTAATCCTTCAAAAACTTTGATGTTTTATGAGGCCAACTGAAACACTTCTTATTTTCTGCTGTCTGGATCCATGAATAGCATCCAGTTATTGAGTAAACGGCTCTGAGGAAATAATCTGTACTGAGACCTTTCCACAGACAACAGCTGTGCTTACGTAGAGCTCTGGGTAAGTCCATAGAATATTGAAAAAATTCCCAAAGGGATATGTACCTGAGAACAGGGTGACACCGTAGGTACTTTTGTAATAGTGTGCCAACGTCCTTATATCAATTGCATGAAATATAAAAACTAAGAAAATGGACTTTGAAGGCACACGAGTAACTTAACTATAAAAAGTAAAAATATTTTTATTTAGTTTAAATTACAGAGATAAATGAAGGAATACTATAAATGTTACATTGATTATATGAAAATGCTCTGTATTCCATTTTTCACCCTACATACAATTTAAACCTCCTCTTATTGTACATATGACTTATAATCGAACATTCACAAAGTATGTGGGGGATAGATTCCCAAACCAATATTGCGATTAAATGAGTGTCAGATGAGGAGTTGTGGGTTCAATTGCAGGTCCGGGTGGGTATTTCTCTTAATTGCTCGTCTGCGTGACGCTTCCTCGGGAGCTTAAGGAGTTCTGCTGAATATACATAGAAAATACATCAATGAGTACATATGTATGCATTGATTTGTGAATGTTTGATTATAAGTCATATGTACAATAAGAGGAGGTTTAAATTGTATGTAGGGTGAAAAATGGAATACAGAGCATTTTCATATAATCAATGTAACATTTATAGTATTCCTTCATTTATCTCTGTAATTTAAACTAAATAAAACTATTTTTACTTTTTATAGTTAAGTTACTCGTGTGCCTTCAAAGTCCATTTTCTTAGTTTTTATATTTCATGCAATTGATATAAGGACGTTGGCACACTATTACAAAAGTTTTTATACTTCAAGTCCATAGAATAGCTGCATATATTATATGTATGATGAACCATGTGAAGGAAACCCAGAGAAATATAGAGGATGCCATTGCTGACCTTCTCTTTTATAAATGCTACTTCCCTGGCTGTCATGCTGATACTTTGGCTTCAGCACTTTCTGTGTCACATGTTTATTCACTTTCCTTTGCTGTTTGGTTCGTACGGGACTGTGATCCTGAAGTTCTAAGGCCAGATGCAACCAGACAGTTAGACAGACAGCTTTTGATTAAAAAAAATAAAAAAGATCCAAAGGTTTAAAATAGATCTGTTGCACCCAATAGTGCTTGAAATGTAGATCCTTTTTTGTAAGGGTAGGTAAATTTATGCAAGCTTGGCTGGCAGCCAAGCCTGTCTGTTTTGTCCTGGGTTAGCAGATATCCAGGGAGAGCTGGATGACTCACAGGTAGCATCACTGAGACCCCCCCCCCCTATTTCTAGAATGTACTAGAACCTTCTGGAAAGGGGGAGGGGAGGTAAAGTGGAGCTACCTGGAGTATTCTGAGGGCCCTGACATCCCCAACTTGGATTGGCAGGGGGCAGGCCTCCTCAAATACTCGGGGTCAGCCCAGCTAGGGAGGAGTTGTTGGGTGAAAGCTAGAGATAGTGTTAGGCTGTCATGGCCCTTGACGGGGTGACCTTGGGCCTAGGCTCGTGTGTGGACGGGGCCTTCCTAAAACCACGGAGGTGTCCTGGCCAGGAGCCACTGGGAGCAAAGAGAACAGCTCTGCTAGGCAAGTCCCTAGGAGGAACACGGAACAGCTGTGAGGACTGGGGTGGGTGCAGTCAGTCAGGAGGACTGTGGTGCCACAGGCAGTGGAAAGAGGCAGTTGCAGCCAGGAGATGGTACTGGGATCAGTAGCCACATGTGGGACAGCTAGCACTAGAACTACCATATTTTGCTACACCATAGAGGCCCGCTGTACCTGCCTGCAAACAGCATTTGCTTTGGGCCTGCCTAAGCCAGTGTCGGGCCTCAACAACCGTGCTAGCTGTTCCTGGGAGTGATAGTCATCAATCAAGTGTATTTGCTGGAGGTGAAGTGAATAGGTTGTATATACTGGTGATGTATAGAGTTTTCAGTCCCTAATTTCCTATATTCAATCAAGTGGACATCCCATATGTACCCTATCTCCATCCAAGTTATGTCTCCTAAATAAAAAAACACAAAAAAACAAAGTACAAGGACTGATTCTTCAGTAAAGTGTCTGGAAATTCATGTGCCTGGCTGTGCAGGATGGGAGATGGGCAACATTCACCAACCAGCAGCCTCTACGGGGTTACCGCTACATACCTAAGGACTTTTTTTTTTTTTTTTTGCTTAGAACCCCTATCAGAGAGCACGAAGAAGTCTTAAAGAGAAAGTGAGGGGAAATCCCCGGTGCTACAGGAACAGATTTCCCTGTTGGAAGTTTTCTCCTCAGGCCTGGCATAGATGGTAAAGCGCTGCTGTTTTTAGCGGTGCTTTGCTGTCGTTTGAAAGGGGGTCTTAAACCCTAGGGCGCTTTGAAGGCGCTACAACGCTAAAAATAGAGCCTGCAAAGCGCCCTGAAAGAGCTGCTGTGGTGTCTCGGCTTTCACACTGGAGCGGTGCGCTTGCAGGACGTTAAAAAAAACTCCTGCATGCAGCATCTTTGGAGCGGTGAAGGAGCGGTGTATATACCGCTCCTGCCCATTGAAATCAATGGGGCAGCATGGCTATACCGGCGGTAAAGCACCGCTTTGCGGGCGGTTTTAACCCTTTTTCAGCCACTAGCGGGGATTAAAACCGCCCCCCTAGCGGCCGAATAGCGCAGCTAAAACGACGGTAAAGCGGCGCTAAAAATAGCACAGTTTTACCGCCGGCGCCCGGTCCGCCCCAGTGTGAAAGGGGCCTTAAGGCAAACTTGTTGATTTGCCCTGCATGGAAATATTACAGGTTCTCTTTATTGTGTAAATTCACTTTTTCATCTCAAAAATAAAAATTAAAAAGATATGTTAGTGCTGCATTCTTTTATTTAGATGTGGCTTATTACCAGCATGTCCAGTGCTTTATATTTTAAAGCAGAGTTCCACCCATTTAAAAGTCAGCAGCTACAAAGAGTGTAGCTTCTGACTTTTAATAAACAGACACTCGCCTGTCCCATGGTCCAGTGATGCGGCTGCCCGAAGCCTCGCTTCTCTCCCTCTCCTCTCTGCGGCACTGGCATTGCAAATGTGGGGCCCCCCCGCTTTGGCTTTATGAATGGCTGGGCAATCTTCTGGGACCTTTGACGTGTTCCAGAAGATTGCAGGGAGGGGGGAGATGCGCCAGGGGAGGAAGTGGGAGCTGGGTACCTGTGAAAACTAGGTACCTGCTCCCCCCCCAAAAAAAAAAAAGTGAAATGCCAAATGTCAGGGGGTCATGAGTACTTAAAGTTGTAGTTCCATTTTTGGGTGGAACACCACATTAAGGCTTAATGTACATGGGACATTTTACAACCTCCCCTGAACGATCTACCTTGACAGATAGTAAACGTTTAAAAACAGTTTTGCTGCGTTTGCGTTTAGAAGTGTTTTAAAAAATAGTAAAAAATGAAAAACTCCTGTAAACGAAACGCGGCTAAACACTAGTTACCGCATTTACACGCATTTAGCAGCTGTTACAGGCATTTTGGCATTTCAAATGCTTCTGAACCTCGGTCCTGAATGCATTTTTTTTGCTTTCCAAAAAATGTTTCTAAACTCAGCTGCCTAGAAATGATTATAAAGGACCCTGTGTACATGTACTGATAAGATAACATAGAGGAGAGTTCAGGAGCAGCTGAAAAAATGCCCAACTGCTCCTAAATGTCAGTTTACCAGCAGCAGTGTATGTGAAGCCTAAGTGACATAATCTGTTTCCTCAAATGTTCTTCATTATCATAAAAAGGCGGTTAATTTAGAAAATCATGTTCGTCAGCATGCAGTGCATCCTTTTATGGTAGAAATATCATGTTTTGCCATTGATATCTTAGAAATTGCTTGTCTCCTGTTGGTCATTTCATTCTTTTGTGCCACAAAAAAACGTTGACGCTAGCTTGGAGCATGCATCCAGCCGAGGAATTCAGATCACCTAACCTGCGTGCTTGTGGCCAGTGCAATGTTTTAATCTAGCCATAGATGGGTCTCAGTTCAGCAAGGGACTGGCTGGATTTCCATCCATCTATGGTCAGGCTGGTTGTACAGAAGTCAGCCCCTCGACCGTCTTCTGTATAAGCAGGCTGTTGGAAAATGTTTGCTTTATCACTGCCACAAGCAATAGCTGGCAGTGCTGATGAGTGTATTCTGACAGCGGGGACGTTTTTGGCAGAATACAATAGGTCCACTGGAGGAACTCCACCTTTGTGTGCTAGTGGGGAATCAATTCATTTTATTTCATTCAGCCTACTGGTTGAATGAAAAACAATGAATCATGTATAATCTGCCTTAGCTAGTTATACATACTTAGATTTAAAATCTACACATGTATGGCTTAATAACTCAACTCCATGATAAACAATGTAAATAAAATAATCTTCTCTGACAGCTATTGTAATCAAACAGCCGCTGCTCCAGTGACTGTCACATTACCCAAACAGTAACTGCATCTGATTGGATGTAGTCAGTGTTTGGCCGAGAATCTGCCATCTGGCTCCTTTTGATTTTCTGTTTTAAAGAGGTAGATATGTAATCAACTGGCTGACAGGTAGGGTATTTATGACAGAAGAGGCCCTATTGGTCTCTCCTGCTATAAATGCATACTTTTGCCTGTCAGCTGTCATGTTCACTGAGCCACGCATGTGCAGCTCAGCGAACATTTATGCCCTCGATCCATGCTACAGTGATGTGACTCCCATGCGGGAGTGGTGTCATCACGGCCTGGCCTATCAAGTGACCGAAGGCACGGGACCCGGAAGGAAAACTGGGCAAAGATGGAAGCACCGGGTGCCCACTAGATCGGTCCCAGCGCTGGACTGGAGGATACAATGTGACAGGTAAGTCTGCCATAATGTACTAATATGCTGTGCAAACTAGTACATTATGGCATAAAAGGCCTTAAAAGGAAAACATAATTGCTGACTTTACTTCCTCTTTAAGATGTGTGTGGCAAGCATAAATGGATAATGAAGTATATAAACTCTGAAGTAAAATGAACGTGACCGCCAGGTAACTATCAGCTCCTAAAGAAGTTGACACTAGCAGGATCTGTGTTTCTGACATTACAGATTTTCTGTGTGCTCCACTGTGCATACCATGCAGATGTGACCCAATTGGGATGATTCCTGCAGACAATTTTGTTCTGTACACGTGTGTTTGCAAGTCACACCTATGACAACCAGTGAAATCTGAGAAAAACCTTGAAAAGGGAAGTAAATTTAACTTAATTGTTCCCTTTGTCAGTGACATACAGTGTGGCCTAATCCTAGCTGAGATCAGCACAAATCATACTTTCTACTGAAAACTGAGGAAGGTTCCAGAGATTGTAGATAGCTCAGAGAGGAGGACCTTTGTCCTATTACATGTACATGTAGGTGGCTTCAGAAGACCTCTATGAGTCTTTGCTCCACTAAGCTTTGTTTTGGCTTTGTTTGATTAATGAGCGCTCTAGTACAAGGTCTGCTGATAATGTGAAGGCTTGGGTCCTCTCCTGAGCATTTTGACTTTCTCACCAAGGACGGACACATAAACTAAAATAAGTCAGCCCACCCCACCCTGTGTAATTCACTAAAGCTCAGCTTAATCCTAGTCAAGCCCATGCTTTGCTTCCTTGTTTAGCTGCTGGCCAAATTAAATTCTAAAAGTCACTGAGATACACTGACATGTATCTTCCCACATACTAGGTAGCTTTTTAGTCTATTTTGTTGAGATGTTTTATAATATCAGACAGCTGATAGTTGTAAAATCTAAACATATGACAAATCCAATTTGTCTTCAAGTGTATGTAGAGCCAAAACTATTAAAGTAGAAGCAAGGCAAACTTTTTATTTTATTTTTATTTTGGATGATGGAGTAAGAGAGGGTTAAACCCTATCATTTTTTTTTCCATTGGGGAGATTTCCCTCTACTTCCTGTCCTGTAGGCAAAACAGGAACTGAGAGAAAATCCCTCCAAAGTGAGGAAATCCTTGGTTGTCACCAGAACTAGTGGCCCCATTGAAGCATTTTTCCTCTGTTACTGTTCTAGTGACAACCCAAAATTTAGGATTTTCTTTCACTTTCGGTGGTAACGGTAAACCGCATAAATGGAAAGGGTGATTCACCCTAACATGGGTACAGACCACAATAAAATTGACAGATGTTCTAATCCCTCTCCACTCTGTCCAAAAGTAAAGCAAAAAAAGTTTTGCCTTTTAGTTATACTTTAATAACTAAAACAAGATGGGTGAGGGTTAAAACCCCTTTTGTATTACTTTTGTTGTCTGTGTACCATTGGGAAGATGTACCTTTCTGCACTAGAGATGCAACCAACCGGAAATTAGAAGAAATCTAGAGGGAGGGAAACACCTCCTTAGACAGACAACAAAAGTTTGGTCCGATTAATGGTGAGACACCCAATGCAATTGGCACCATATCCCAAAAAGAGTAAATCAAATAAAGGAGAGCAAGGGATTGTAACGGTGCAAATGAGTCCAAAGAGAAAATTTATATAAATTGTTTAATAATTTTTAATAAATTCAAGGTTAAAAGCACAAAAACAGATTTTCGCAGTGTTTCACAGTTATGGTGGTCACAACAAGCAGGTTAACTTGGAAAAGTAACGTCGCACATTAACCCGACATGCTTTGCTGAAATGCTTCTTTAGGGGATGTGCGAACTGAAACACGAATATCAAGAAGAACTATACATACATGGAATCAAAGAAAAAATGAATAAACAACAATATAACACATGTTTTGTAAGCAAATGTATTATAAGGAGAACACAGTATACGCTGGACACTACAAACATGATGTTTACCGCGCGGCAACGTCCACCCAGGGTCAACCACTGCCTGAACCTGCAACTAGCACAATCTCCCAGGGGAAAGGACCTTGGTGCAGTCACAGAGGACAGAAGGATCAAACTAAAGAAATGATGCAGATTAGGGGATAAGGATTTGTAGAGAAAAATGTTGCCGCGGGGTAAGCATCATGTTTGTAGTGTCCAGCTTATACTGTGTTCTCCTTATAATATATTTGCTTACAAACGTGTTATATTGTTGTTTATTCATTTTTTCTTTGATTCCATGTATGTATAGTTCTTCTTGATATTCGTGTTTCAGTTCGCACATCCCCTGAAGAAGCATTTCAGCGAAACATGTCGGGTTAATGTGCGACATTACTTTTCCAAGTTAACCTGCTTGTTGTGAAACCTGTGAAACGCTGCGAACATCTGTTTTTGTGCTTTTAGCCTTGAATTTATTATAAATTCTAAAACAATTTATATAATTTTCTCTTTGGACTCATTTGCACCGTTAAAATGCCTTGCTTTGGAATCGATTGGTGGTGCGACTGCTTCTCACACTTCAGCCCCTGTATACGTGACTGAAGATGCATTTTCCTCTGCCCTGCAATGCTTAGAAGGAAGATTAGTAGCTTTTATTGCATCCTCCATCCAAGGTGATAGGAAGCGTGCTAGATCCCTCTCTCCCACTCCAGACCCTTTATCTAGGGAACAATGGGGACAAGATGAGGTGTTACCCTCAGATGATCGAGAGGAAAAACAAGCCGATTATTCCTCTGCTGAGGAAACAACAGCTGATGAATCGGCTTTACAATCTGAGGTACAAACCCTTACAGAAATGGTTCTTTCCACCTTCATGCTACCCCTAACAGAGTTAGCTGAAGGTCCGGTTTCCTCTTTGGGTTCTTTGAAACCTATACAATCTTTCCATGCATTTCCAGTCCATGCATTACTAGAAAAGCTTATTTATGCTTAATGGGATCACCCGGATAAGCATTTTCTCCCTCTAAAGAGATTCTTTGTTCTCTATCCCATGGAGGAAAAATTCACAAAAAGGTGGAAAGTTCCATCAGTTGATGCTGCGATTTCCAGCCTGAATAAAAGTCTAACTTGTCAAGTAGACAGTGCACAAATGCTTAAAGATCCAACAGATAAAAAGTTGGAATTCCTGTTAAGATCCTCTTTTTCTTTAGCAGGGACCGTTACTCAGCCTGCAGTTGCAGCAATAGGTATCTGTCAGTCCTTAAAGAACCAGTTCACAGATGCCCATAAAGAGCTCCCTGCACAACAGGCCCATCAATTGGCCCAGTTACCAAAAGCATTATTTTTTGCCATGGATGCTATGAAGGATTCTATTCACCAGGCGTCCCGCCTTGCGCTTGTACTAGTACATATGCGTATGACCCTTTGGTTAAAGGATTGGTCTGCCGAAGCACCGTGTGAAAAGCTTCTGACTAGTTTCCCTTTTCATGGGGAGCGACTATTTGGCGATGATTTGGATAAATATATCTAGACGATTTCTAGTGGAAAGAGTACTCTTTTGCCAGTCAAAAGAAAGTATAAACATCCCTCATTTAAACGGACTTTCTCCTGCACCAGGGGCATCCGCCTCTAGGCAGTGGCGACAGCCTCCACCGTCAGACTCTAGAGGAAAACCTCAG
The DNA here is from genome assembly GCF_042186555.1 of Aquarana catesbeiana. Classification (NCBI taxonomy): domain Eukaryota; kingdom Metazoa; phylum Chordata; class Amphibia; order Anura; family Ranidae; genus Aquarana; species Aquarana catesbeiana. Next base: position 291,396,401 of record NC_133332.1, read on the forward strand.
GGTCAGACCCAGGCACAAAAGAAGACCTGGGGCCACAAATCTGCAAAGCAGAATACTAGAACCTCATCATGAAGAGGCGTCCCCCCTCACCAGAGTGGGGGGAAGACTTCTGAAATACTCAGAAGTCTGGCAAAGGGAAATTCAGGACAGATGGGTAATCGCAGTATCTCTGGGATGCAAACTAGAATTTCGGGAGTTCCCACTGTCTCGTTTCCTGAGATCAAACGTTCCCAAGGATCCAGGGAAAAAGCAATCTCTGTTTCAAGCATTAGACCGATTACTGGCTTAGGGGGTAACTGTACAGATTCCCACAGAAGAGCAAGGTTTGGGGTTCTATTCAAACCTGTTTACGGTACCAAAACCAAATGGGGATGTCAGACCAATTCTAGATCTAAGGAATCTAAATCAGTTCCTGAAGATCCGCTCCTTTTGCATGGAGTCAATCAAGTCAGTAGTTTCCATCCTACGAGGAAAAGAACTTATGGCATCCATCGACATCATAGATGCATATCTGCATGTCCCTATATTTCCTGCTCACCAGAAATGTCTGCGATTCCAAGTAGAACAACACTTTCAGTTTGTAGCCTTGCCCTTCGGGCTAGCCACAGCACCATGGGTGTTTACAAAAGTACTGGCCCCACCTCTAGCCAGGCTGAGGGCACAGGGCATAACAGTCTTGGCGTACCTAGACGATCTATTGTTAAAGTGGTTGTAAACCCACTTTTTGGACTTCTACCTATAGGTAAGCCTAGAATAAGGCTTACCTATAGGTAGTAGAAATATCTCCTAAACGTGCGCCGTTTAGGAGATATTTCACTTGTAGTCTGCATGCGCGGGGAAGAAACAAAACTAAGTGCTGTTTCTTCCCTAGCCTGTGCCGTTAATCGTGGCTCCAATGCGCATGCGTGGGAGTGATGTCACGGGGCTCCGACGAATCACAGAGACGGAGTCCGCGGCTCGGAAGGAAGAGGGGCCAGAAGATTGACTCTGCCTACACAGGGGACATTGCTGGATTCTTTTGCAGGTAAGTGGCACATAATAGGCTAGTATGTGATGCATACTAGCCCATTATGCTTTTCGTTTGCAGGCTTTGCAGCGAGCAAAAGAGGAAGTAAAACCCATCAGGTTTACTTCCTCTTTAATAGACCAGTCAGTGGCTCGCTTGGAGCAGAGTGTACACATTACAACCAGTTACCTGGAAAGTCTGGGTTGGTAAGAAAGCTGGAGTATTTGGGCCTGATCATAAACACAGCACAGAAAAGGATGTTTTTGCCTCCGGCAAAGATCAGCTCCATGCAAGAGCTGGTACGGATGGGCAGGCCAAAAAGAAATCCCTCAATTCGCCTTTGCATGAGGTTGTTAGGAAAGATGGTAGCTTAATTCAAAGCGGTTCCCTATGCACAGTTCCATTTGAGACTTTTGCAAAACAGTATCCTGTCTGCTTGGAACAAAACAACGCAAGCTTTGAACTTGCCAATGCGACTATCCCCAAGTGTGTCCCAAAGCCTCAGCTGGTGGTTACTAACCCAGAATCTGCTGTAAGGAAAATCCTTCAGACCAATTATCTGGAAAGTGGTAACGACAGATGCCAGCCTCTCAGGCTGGGGAGCAGTACTAGAGAAAACAAATGTCCAGGGACAGTGGTCGAGATCCGAAAGAACCCTGCCCATCAACATCCTAGAGATTCTGGCAGCGTGTCTGGCTTTGAAAACCTGGACCTCCAGGTTAAAGAATTGTACTATCAGGATCCAATCCAACAATGCCATGGCTGTGGCCCATATCAATCACCAAGGGGGCACCAAGAGTCTCTCAGCTCAGAGAGAGGTGAACCATGTTCTAACTTGGGCAGAAAAGAATGTCCCATGCCTAGCGGCAGTTTTCATCCCGGGAGTAGAGAATTGGCAGGTGGACTACTTAAGTCCCAGCAGTTATTCCCAGGGGAATGGTCTCTTCATCCCGACATTTTTTTGGCTGTTTGCCAAAGATGGGGGACTCCGGACGTAGATCTTCTAGCGTCCAGATTCAACATGAAGTTGGTCAACTTTGTGTCCAGGACAAGGGATCAATTCGCATGCGGAACAGATGCGTTGGTGACACCGTGGGATCAGTTCTCACTGATCTATGCATTCCCACCTATTCAGTAGCTACCACGACTTCTTTGCAAGATCAGACCAAGACAGAAGTACAGTTAATCACACTTGTTTAATAATAATAATAAAAAGGTAAATAGAGTAAGCGTAGTCAATACATAGCCTGAGGTCAGTAACCAGATCGGGTAGTCAGCCAATGTCAGAGAGCCAGAGATCAACGTAGTAGTACAGCAAGCAGGATCAGGAGCCAGAAGGGACATCATCCGGGCAAGTCTTTAACAGGAACGCAGGAGAAAGCCTCTGAGATGTGACCAAAGGCGAAGATAGAGATGAAGTGAGCTGGACGGCTTTAAGTAGCCAGGACTGATGAGCAGATCATCAACAGCTGAGTCACTGTGGAAAGAAAAGGGCTGGCAATTAGCCGACAGCTGAGTGCCCAGCCCTGACAGTCTCAGCCTTATCAATTTTATTTCAAAGACCGCTTGCTACGCATTCTTTGGTCCGGGGTTTTATGCAAGGGGTGATGCGGATTAATCCGCCAGTTAAAGCACCCTTGAGCCCGTGGGACTTAAATTTAGTTTTGTCTGTGTTACAAAAACAGCCATTTGAACCGATACAGCATATTCCTTTAGTCCTTCTGACAAGGAAGCTGGTATTTTTGGTTGCTATATCCTCAGCAAGGAGGGTTTCGTAATTGGCTGCTCTTTCTTGTAAAGAGCCGTATTTGATTTTTCATGAGGACAGAGTGGTGTTATGCCCTCGTCCAGGCTTTTTGCCAAAAGTAGTTTCAGGTTTTCACCTGAACCAAGATATTGTCCTGCCATTGTTTTTTTCCAAAACCATGTTTCAGGGAAGAAAAGTCACTACATTGTCTTGATGTAGTGAGAGCAGTGAAAATATATTTAAAGGCAACTGCTCAGATTCATAAGACTGATGTCTTATTTATTCTGCCAGAAGGTCCTAAGAAAGGACAGGCAGCGTTGAAATCCACTGTCGCTAAGTGGATTTGGCAAGTTATTATTCAAACCTATGATTTAAAGGGTAAGATTCCCCCTTTTCAAGTCAAGGCGCACTCTACCAGGGCGGTTAGTGCTTCTTGGGAAGTGCGTCATCAGGCCTCCATGGCTCAGATCTGCAAGGCCGCAACTTGGTTTTCAGTGCATACATTCACAAAATGTTATTAAGTGGATGTAAGGAGGAATGAGGATATCGCCCTCGGGTGCAGTAAGGAGGAATGAGGATATCGCCCTCGCGCGCAGTGTGGTGCAGGCAGCAGTATAAATCTTCAGGTCTGGGGGTGCCCTATGGGTTGTGTCTCCCTCCCCTCAAGTAGCATTGCTATGGGACGTCCCATTAAGTAATTACTTAAGGCTCTGTGTCCCATGATGTACGATAAAGAAAATAGAATTTTTATAACCGCTTACCTGTAAAATCCTTTTCTTGAAGTACATCATGGGACACAGAGGTCCCTCTCTTCATTTTTATGGGGTTAAGTATATTGCTTGACTACAAAAACTGAGATACTCCTGGAAGGAGGAGGGGTTATATAGGGGAGTCAACTTCCTGTATTGGGTATACCAGTGTCCTGAAGGTGGCCCATAACCCATTAAGTAATTACTTAAGGCTCTGTGTCTCATGATGTTCACATGATGAAAAGGATTTTACAGGTAAGCTGTTATTAAAATCCTATTTGACTCTACTTGATGACGACTCTTCACTGTGTTCCATGGTATATTTAATGCCTTGGAAATTCTTTTGTACCGTTCTCCTGACTGGTACCTTTTAACAATGAGATCCCTCTGAGGCTTTGAAAACTCTCTGTGGATCATGGCATTTGCTGTAGGATGCGACTAAGAAAATGTCAGGAAAGACCTACAACAGCTGAACTTTTATTTTGGGTTAACCAGAGGCACTTTAAATGACAGGTGTGTACTGACTCACTCCTATTTAACATGAGTTTGAATGTAATTGTTTGATTCTGAACACAGCTACATCCCCAGTTATAAGAGGGTGTGCACACTTATGCAACCACATTATTTTATTTTTTTATTTTTACTACCCCCGCCCCCTAGTTTGCTTTTCAACTGAGTGGACATTAAAGGTGGAAAAAGTTCTGAAATGATTTATCTTTGTCTCATTTTTTTACATCACAGAAACCTGACATTTTAACAGGGGTGTGTAGACTTTTTATATCCACTGTAGGTATATAAACAATGTGTTTAGCTGTTTGCCTGGTGTTTCTCTTGAAAAATCAATTGGGTTAAATAACACATAACTGGACTTTTTGTTGCACATGACCCTCCTACCACACACTCTAAAAGGTATCAGAGGTCCTGAAATACTTCAGAGCTGTTCTGCTAATTGGTATGCATACCTTTTTTTTTTTTTTATAGGTCTTTGTTATGGTCATGTGACATTATAGTGTTACTAAACCCACAACAGTAAAATCAGTCCGTATATGCAGTTAAGCATGCTTTTTGTACTCACTGTGGAACTTAAGGGGTTAATCCTCCGCATTGTGCAAAAAGGCTGTCTTGATCCTCCCCTTCTTCTTCCAAAGTCCCCAGTCCATCTCCTGATAGTACAGAGCCTTGGGGGCACTCTGGACATGCTCAGTTTGATGTGTATTGCTAGAGAGTAGGGATGGGCTCATGCGTGTTCAGATCCTAGTCCCAACCCACATGAGCTATTGTGCCAAGAAGCCGTCACTGCACACCACCAATCATGAGCAGCCTAGTCAGGGCGTGTGTATGTGCAGCTCCGAGCTGGGAAATGCTTCACTGCCTATGATTGGCGGTGTGCAGTGACGGCTTCCTGGCGCGATAGCTCAGGTGGGTTGGAACTAGGATCCGAACATGCCTGAGCCCATCCCTACCAGAGTGTTTTTTTTGGGGGTTTTTTGGGAGGGTGCATGTGATCAGCACAAAGCCAATCGGCACTGTCCAGACAGAGGGTCAGGGGTCATGCAGCCTCATAGGACAGTCAGAAGAGAATGAAAACTCCTCCTACAAGCTTTAACAAGTGCTCGGCTGGACACTGATAGAAGTCATAAGACTGCTATATTCTGCTGATGAGAAAAAATATTTAGCAGTTTATATTTACTAAAATAATTGAGCAGGTCCCTCCTGATTCCTCCTGTATTGAATTGTATTGTAACTGTAACTGCTCTGATGTTGCCCTGCCCTGATGTTGGAATGCGCTGCGTAAACTGTTGGCGCTATATAAATCCTGCATAATAATAATAATAATTGCATTTCCATGTTCTGTATAATGTGGGAGGCCAGATATAGTGAATGCAGGGTCCTGGGTTTAGTAACGCTTTAAAGGTCCTGTTCTGTCCTCCTGTGGTGGGTTGGTACTGAATGCTGCATAGACTGCCATTCCTATAAGTCCAGGGTTGACTTATTGATGCACAACCCACCCCCCTGGAGGTGTGCCCTTAATGCTATGGACTTACAGTGAATGGGTTGAATGATCTCAGTGGACGTCACTTAACCCATGAGAGGACTGACACTGAATTGCAGAGCAGTGAGCTGGGGGGACATTGTCGGAAGTAGGGTGTGTATTGCTTTTTTTAGTTGAGCTTTACCTTTCTAGCTTTCAGGGAACTGGCAAGATAGCAGGAGATATAAGGGGTCATATTTGACATTGGGTCCGCCTTAATGCCGAGCCTGAGGGCAGGTATGGAAAGCAGTGAGAGGCTTCCTCTGTTTTTTCTTATCAGAGCGTAGCAGTAGGAGAGGTCCGAAGAAGGGATACAATTTATTAATTTTAAGATATACTGTACAATAGACAAAGTAATGATCTTGATGTGAACATTTCTTTTAGTTTATTTTACTGTATTAAAAGTTTTTTGTTTCTTTTGTATAGTTAATAATGAGATATGTACATGGGGGGCAGTCAAATTTGCCCATTACATATGCACACTCTGATTCCTGCTTAACACTAGTAGAATTTAAAGGGATTGCAAAGTGTCAAAGTTTTTCACCTTAATGCATATGTATTAAACCTTCTTTACAATCAAATCCACTGACACAGGAGCGGGGAGGCGGGGCCGAGTCCCGCTGTCTGTGTCAATGGACACAGTAGCAGGACTCTGGAGCGCGCCCACATGGGTGCCCCCAGGGAAAGTAGGGGACCCCAAGAGAGGAGGATACGGGCTGCTCTGTACAAAACCCTTGCACCGAACAGGTAAGTATAACATGTTTGTTATTTTTATTTTAAAAAATCTGAACCTTTACAACCACTTTCATTTGAAAAATTGGGTTGTAAGAACATTCCTTTTTGTTTTTCTAATTCATGGTGAGGTCAAATTGACGTTCATTTTCAACTGCAGTGATGAGGAAATTTTCAAGGCATTAATTTCTAACTGTGAATGTGGTTTTTGTTCGGTACCTTTATTCCGAAATCGAATGTAAAGAACAAACAAAACTTTGAACTTTTGAACGACATTTGTCAGGGCATTGAAATGCACTGAAAATTCTCGTATAAAAATGCGTACAAGTTTCCAAAAAAATGGTTGTTAGAAAAAACTACTAGTGTATGGCCAACTAGTAATACAGTGTTGTGCCTTACTAAGCCTGTTATCTCACTCACTGCAAGTCCTAGAGACAAGGGCTGTCTGGTGGAAACAAATACTGCTTTACTGCTACAGGGGGCAGCACCTGTGCTGTACTTCCAGTTAGGAGGTGCTCTCCTGCTGCGTTTACACACAGCAGGAACTGCTTGGCAGGTACCGTGGACTCCATCTCCTGGCACCCACCAATCATGAGCAAAAGACACAGAACTGCGATCTGCCTATGTAAACAAGGCAGATCTCCATTCTGACAGGAGGGAAGGGATGAAATTTGTGTCCCTGCAAAGCAGGGAATAAATTTTATCTCTTCCCCTAGTAAAAGCACCTCACCCAGTACAGTAAAACACAGGCTAGGCACACAGTTAACCCTTTGATTGCCCCTGATGTAAATCCCTTCCTAGCCAGTGTCATTAGTACAGTGACAGTGCATGTTTTAGCACTAATCACTGTATTAGTGTCACTGATTCCCACAAAGCGTTAGAATGTCTGCTGCAATTTTGCAGTCCTGTTATAAGTTATTGCCACCATTACAAGGAAAAATAAAAAATATCCCATAGTTTGTAGACACTTATCAGGATTTTTTTTATATAGCAGAATACATATTGGTCTAAATTGATAAAGAAATTCCATTTTTTTAAAAAATTATTGAATATGTTTATAGCAGAAAGTCAAAAATCCTTTTTTTTTTTTCTTTTTTTTTTCTTTTTTTTAATTGTTGGTCTTTTTTTATTAATAGCGCAAAAAATTAAAAATGCAGAGGCGATCAAATAACGCCAAAAGAAAGCTCTATTTGTGGCAAAAAGGACATCAATTTTATTTGTGTACAGCGTTGCTTGACCGCGCAATTGTAAATTAAAGCAATGCCATATCACAAAACATGGCCTGGTCATGAACGGGGTAAATCTTCCAGAGGTCCAAGTGGATAACCACACATACTAGCCCCAGACCATGTGATCAAAGCTGTAGGTCACTTAGGGCAGTGGTTCTCAACCTCAGTCCTCAAGTACCCCCAACAGGCCATGTTTTGGGAATTTCTCTTAGATAAAATAGCTGTCCAAAATACCAAGCCATTGATTCTAATTTAAAACACCTGTGCTAGATAAAGAGGAGAACCTGCAAACATGGCATGTTGGGGGTACTTGAGGATGGAGGTTGAGAACCATTGACTTGGGGGAGGTTGAGGGAAAATCCTGATTGGTCTGCCAGATATCCAGTGAGCTTCTGACTTCCTATTTGAACTGACAACACTGCCTCTGCTGCATTGAAATTCCAAGAAGTCCCTCAGACCTGCCTGAGTTACATAGTTAGTCTGGCTAAAAAAAAAGACGAGTTATCTCCTGGTAGACTACAGAACACCGCTCCATCTTCTCATCTCCATAAAAAAAGGGGAATAGTTCTGTAGTCCAGCAGGAAAGAACTGAGCGGGGCTGACAACACTGCTTGTGATTTCAGTGCAGGGTTGTCAGCGTACTGCAGGAAGTTAGGAGATTTCTGGCAAGATCAACAAGAAGCCGAATGGATTTCTGACAGGATCAACAGGTATTTTTCTGTACTAGCAGCATTTTTAAACACTCAATTATGAATTAATCTACATTTTGTATTTGGTAAAAGGCTATTCTGGGTTGTAGTATAAAGGACGTGATGTCAGATACATGAGTAGAGATTTCATGTTGGGATAAATACAGCTCTGTTTGTTTTATGTAGGCAGGTATACTGTGATGCATGCATCTATACATAGAACAAGTGTTTATATAAATAACTGTATCGGAGAACAGATTACTGAACGTCTGTGCATTTAGTCATGTTTTACATGTGTAGTAAGACAGGCAGGCATCCTGCTGAGAATGACAGGCGGCGAGACATCTGCCTGCCCTCAAACCCGCCAAAATCTTATACGTGAATCTTACCGATACGTTGTCACGTGTTTTATACCATAGAAGGCAGGAAGGGTTGAAGCAGGGACGGTTTGGTGAACTTTTTTTGCCTTACACAGCACATTTATCTCAGTTGATGCACAAATGGATCATGACATATGGTCACCCTTAGGGCTCATCCACACCACATATATTGGGCTGCGTGGCTCAATGCATGCCCAGTGCAATGACGAGCTGCAATCCATTGTTTCCAACAGGCACAGCTCACACTAATGTTCTTTCCTGAACATGCTGAATTTAGGAAAATAAAAAAAAAATATTTTGACTACTGGGCAACATTACAATATAACGTTTATTGAAAAAAAGAATATCAACGTACTTATGTGATGAATGCAATGCATGTGGTGTGAATCCTGACTTACTGTGATTTTTCCAATAACAAAACAACAAGCCATTTAATTGGCTCTCTTGTGTCCTATCATTAAAATTAACAGGAAATTAAACATCTGCTTAAACTGGACATTAAAATAGTATTAACCCCCGAATGTAATATTTTGCAGCTAATCAGTCAGGTATGGTGGCCGCTTCGTGTGTGGTTTTGTTTTTGTTTTTTTTTGTTTTGTTTTTTAGGCTTTTTTCCCTCTGTTTTCACCTGGTTGATCTAGCCGATAACACACCTCCTGTATTAATGAGACACCACTCTGGATGAATGAAAACAGGAGGCACAGCATTATCAGTCTGGGGGGAGGAGAGTGTTAGATGTACTAGCAGATTTAGCTTGATGCTGAACTCCAGCTAATACTTTATAATCCGTTACAGAAAACTGTTTTTTTTTATTTATTTATTTTCCTTTTTGGGATAAAGGTTTTACACAAATAAAAGCTGATCATAGGTAAGCACCCCTGTCGGTGTTAAAATGTTTATCTCATCCTTGTAACTGCAAGAGAGCTTTTCTGTTGAATAACTACAGATTTACTGGCTGGATCACCAGATGAAAATATAAAGCCTAAAAAGGAAACTAATGCAGCCATCACATCTAAGAATTGGTAATCTGCAATATAATAAATGCTTGCTTTTGGGTTTAAAGTGATTGTAAAGTCTTTTTTTTTTTTTTTTTTTCGTTAAAAACAAACATATTATACTTACCTGCCTTGTTGCAGTTTTGCACAGAGCAGCCCAGATCTTCCTCTTCTCGGGTCCTTCTTTGCTGCTCCTGGCCCCTCCCTCCTGTTCAGTGCCCCCACAGCAAGCAGCTTGCTATGGGGGCACTCAAGCCAAGTCACAGCTCCCTGTGTCCATTCAGACACGGAGCCCCGCCTCCTCTTTCTCCTGATTGGCTAACTGACTTTGACAGCAGCGGCAGCCAATGTCTCAGCCAATCAGGAGGAGAGTCCCGGATGGCCAAGGCACTCATGGATATCGGTGGAGAGGGATGGGCTCAGGTAAATATTAGGGTGGCCAAGTAAGGCTGCTACACACAGAAGGCTTTTTATCTTAATGCATAGAATGTATTAAGATGGGAAACCTTCTGACATTACAAACACTTTAACCACTTGACGACCGCCTCACGCCGATGTACGTCGGCAAAGTGGCACGGACAGGCAAAATCACGTACAGGGTACGTGATTTGCCTTCCGCGGGTGGGGGGTCCGATCGGACCCCCCCCCGGTGCCCGAGGCGGTCGTCTTTTGTCCAGCGGCGATCGGTGATGAGGGGGAGACCATCCGTTCGTGGCCCCCCCCTCGCGATCGCCGCCGGCCAATGAAAACACTCCTTTGCTGCTGTATGCTAAACAGCAGCAAAGGAAGTGATGTCATCTCCCCTCGGGTCGGTATTTTCCGTTCCGGCCCGAGGAGAGAAGACATCTATGTGAGTGCACCAACACACACACACACAGTAGAACATGCCAGGCATACAAAACACCCCGATCCCCCCCCCGATCGCCCCCCGATCCCCCCCCAATCACCCCCCCCCCCTGTCACAAACTGACACCAGCAGTTTTTTTTTTTTTTTTTTTCTGATTACTGCATAGTGTCAGTTTGTGACAGTTACAGTGTTGGGACAGTGAGTACTACCCCCCTTTAGGTCTAGGGTACCCCCCTAACCCCCCCTAATAAAGTTTTAACCCCTTGATCACCCCCTGTCACCAGTGTCACTAAGCGATCATTTTTCTGATCGCTGTATTAGTGTCGCTGGTGATGCTAGTTAGTGAGGTAAATATTTAGGTTCGCCGTCAGCGTTTTATAGCGTCAGGGACCCCCATATACTACCTAATAAATGTTTTAACCCCTTGATTGCCCCCTAGTTAACCCTTTCACCACTGATCACCGTATAACTGTTACGGTTGATGCTGGTTAGTTTGTTTATTTTTTATAGTGTCAGGGCACCCGCCGTTTATTACCAAATAAAGGTTTAGCCCCCTGATCGCCCGGCGGTGATATGCGTCGCCCCAGGCAGCGTCAGATTAGCGCCAGTACCGCTAACACCCACGCACGCAGCATACGCCTCCCTTAGTGGTATAGTATCTGTACGGATCAATATCTGATCTGATCAGATCTATACTAGCATCCCCAGCAGTTTAGGGTTCCCAAAAACGCAGTGTTAGCGGGATCAGCCCAGATACCTGCTAGCACCTGCGTTTTGTGCCTCCGCCCAGCCCACCCAAGTGCAGTATCGATCGATCACTGTCACTTACAAAACACTAAACGCATAACTGCAGCGTTCGCAGAGTCAGGCCTGATCCCTGCGATCGCTAACAGTTTTTTTGGTAGCATTTTGGTGAACTAGCAAGCACCAGCCCCAGGCGTCAGATTAGCGCCAGTACCGCTAACACCCACGCACGCAGCATACGCCTCCCTTAGTGGTATAGTATCTGAACGGATCAATATCTGATCCGATCAGATCTATACTAGCGTCCCCAGCAGTTTAGGGTTCCCAAAAACGCAGTGTTAGCGGAATCAGCCCAGATACCTGCTAGCACCTGCGTTTTGCCCCTCCGCCCGGCCCAGCCCAGCCCACCCAAGTGCAGTATCGATCGATCACTGACACTTACAAAACACTAAACGCATAACTGCAGCGTTCGCAGAGTCAGGCCTGATCCCTGCGATCGCTAACAGTTTTTTTTGTAGCGTTTTGGTGAACTGGCAAGCACCAGCCCCAGGCAGCGTCAGATTAGCGCCAGTACCGCTAACACCCACGCACGCACCGTACACCTCCCTTAGTGGTATAGTATCTGATCGCATCAATATCTGATCCGATCAGATCTATACTAGCGTCACCAGCAGTTTAGGGTTCCCAAAAACGCAGTGTTAGCGGGATCAGCCCAGATACCTGCTAGCACCTGCGTTTTGCCCCTCCGCCCGGCCCGGCCCAGCCCACCCAAGTGCAGTATCGATCGATCACTGTCACTTACAAAACACTAAACGCATAACTGCAGCGTTCGCAGAGTCAGGCCTGATCCCTGCGATCGCTAACGTTTTTTGGTAGCGTTTTGGTGAACTGGCAAGCGACAGCGGCCTAGTACACCCCGGTCGTAGTCAAACCAGCACTGCAGTAACACTTGGTGACGTGGCGAGTCCCATAAGTGCAGTTCAAGCTGGTGAGGTGGCAAGCACAAGTAGTGTCCGGCTGCCACCAAAAAGACAAACACAGGCCCATCGTGCCCATAGTGCCCTTCCTGCTGCATTCGCCAATCCTAATTGGGAACCCACCGCTTCTGCAGCACCCGTACTTCCCCCATTCACATCCCCAACCAAATGCAGTCGGCTGCATGAGAGGCATTTTTATGTCCTCCCGAGTACCCCTACCCAACGAACCCCCCCAAAAAAGATGTCGTGTCTGCAGCAAGCGCGGATATAGGCGTGACACCCGCTATTATTGTCCCTCCTGTCCTGACAATCCTGGTCTTTGCATTGGTGAATGTTTTGAACGCTACCATTCACTAGTTGAGTATTAGCGTAGGGTACAGCATTGCACAGACTAGGCACACTTTCACAGGGTCTCCCAAGATGCCATCGCATTTTGAGAGACCCCAACCTGGAACCGGTTACAGTTATAAAAGTTAGTTACAAAAAAAGTGTAAAAAAAAAAAAAAAATATGAAATAAAAAAAAATAGTTGTTGTTTTATTGTTCTCTCTCTCTCTATTCTCTCTCTCTATTGTTCTGCTCTTTTTTACTGTATTCTATTCTGCAATGTTTTATTGTTATTGTTATTGTTATTATGTTTTATCATGTTTGTTTTTCAGGTGTGTAATTATTTACACTTTACTGTGCTTTATTGTTAACCATTGTTAACCATTTTTTTGTCTTCAGGTACGCCATTCACGACTTTGAGTGGTTATACCAGAATGATGCCTGCAGGTTTAGGTATCATCTTGGTATCATTCTTTTCAGCCAGCGGTCGGCTTTCATGTAAAAGCAATCCTAGCGGCTAATTAGCCTCTAGACTGCTTTTACAAGCCGTGGGAGGGAATGCCCCCCCCCCCCCCACCGTCTTCCGTGTTTTTCTCTGGCTCTCCTGTCTCAACAGGGAACCTGAGAATGCAGCCGGTGATTCAGCCAGCTGACCATAGAGCTGATCAGAGACCAGAGTGGCTCCAAACATCTCTATGGCCTAAGAAACCGGAAGCTACGAGTATTTCATGACTTAGATTTCGCCGGATGTAAATAGCGCCATTGGGAAATTGGGGAAGCATTTTATCACACCGATCTTGGTGTGGTCAGATGCTTTGAGGGCAGAGGAGAGATCTAGGGTCTAATAGACCACAATTTTTTCAAAAAAGAGTACCTGTCACTACCTATTGCTATCATAGGGGATATTTACATTCCCCGAGATAACAATAAAAATGATTAAAAAAAAAAATATGAAAGGAACAGTTTAAAAGTAAGATTAAAAAAGCAAAAAAATAATAAAGAAAAAAAAAAAAAAAAAAAAAAACACCCCTGTCGCCCCCTGCTCTCGCGCTAAGGCGAACGCAAGCGGCGGTCTGTCGTCAAACATAAACAGCAATTGCACCATGCATGTGAGGTATCACCGCGAAGGCCAGATCGAGGGCAGTAATTTTTCCAGTAGACCTCCTCTGTAAATCTAAAGTGGTAACCTGTAAAGGCTTTTGAAGGCTTTTAAACATGTATTTATTTTGTTGCCACTGCACGTTTGTGCGCAATTTTAAAGCATGTCATGTTTGGTATCCATGTACTCGGCCTAAGATCATCTTTTTTATTTCATCAAACATTTGGGCAATATAGCGTGTTTTAGTGCATTAAAATTAAAAAAAGTGTGTTTTTTCCCCAAAAAATGCGTTTGAAAAATCGCTGCGCAATTACTGTGTGAAAAAAAAAAATGAAACACCCACCATTTTAATCTGTAGGGCATTTGCTTTAAAAAAATATATAATGTTTGGGGGTTCAAAGTAATTTTTTTGCAAAAAAAAAAAACTTTTTCATGTAAACAATAAGTGTCAGAAAGGGCTTTGTCTTCAAGTGGTTAGAAGAGTGGGTGATGTGTGACATAAGCTTCTAAATGTTGTGCATAAAATGCCAGGACAGTTCAAAACCCCCCCAAATGACCCCATTTTGGAAAGTAGACACCCCAAGCTATTTGCTGAGAGGCATGTCGAGTCCATGGAATATTTTATATTGCGACACAAGTTGCGGGAAAGAGACAAATTTTTTTTTTTTTTTTTTTTTTTTTGCACAAAGTTGTCACTAAATGATATATTGCTCAAACATGCCATGGAAATATGTGAAATTACACCCCAAAATACATTCTGCTGCTTCTCCTGAGTACGGGGATACCACATGTGTGAGACTTTTTGGGAGCCTAGCCGCGTACAGGACCCCGAAAACCAAGCACCGCCTTCAGGCTTTCTAAGGGCGTGAATTTTTGATTTCACTCTTCACTGCCTATCACAGTTTCGGAGGCCATGGAATGCCCAGGTGGCACAAAACCCCCCCAAATGACCCCATTTTGGAAAGTAGACACCCCAAGCTATTTGCTGAGAGGTATAGTGAGTATTTTGCAGACCTCACTTTTTGTCACAAAGTTTTGAAAATTGAAAAAAGAAAAAAAAAAAATGTTTTTTCTTGTCTTTCTTCATTTTCAAAAACAAATGAGAGCTGCAAAATACTCACCATGCCTTTCAGCAAATAGCTTGGGGTGTCTACTTTCCAAAATGGGGTCATTTGGGGGGGTTTTGTGCCACCTGGGCATTCCATGGCCTCCGAAACTGTGATAGGCAGTAAAGAGTGAAATCAAAAATTTTCACCCTTAGAAATCCTGAAGGCAGTGATTGGTTTTCGGGGCCCCGTACGCGGCTAGGCTCCCAAAAAGTCCCACACATGTGGTATCCCCATACTCAGGAGAAGCAGCTAAATGTATTTTGGGGTGCAATTCCACATATGCCCATGGCCTGTGTGAGCAATATATCATTTAGTGACAACTTTATGAAAAAAAAAAAAAAAAAAAAAAAAAAGTGTCACTTTCCCGCAACTTGTGTCAAAATATAAAATATTCCATGGACTCAATATGCCTCTCAGCAAATAGCTTGGGGTGTCTACTTTCCAAAATGGGGTCATTTTGGGGGGTTTTGTGCCACCTGGGCATTCCATGGCCTCCGAAACTGTGATAGGCAGTGAAGAGTGAAAGCAAAAATTTACACCCTTAGAAATCCTGAAGGCGGTGATTGGTTTTCGGGGCCCCGTACGCGGCTAGGCTCCCAAAAAGTCCCACACATGTGGTATCCCCATACTCAGGAGAAGCAGCTAAATGTATTTTGGGGTGCAATTCCACATAGGCCCATGGCCTGTGTGAGCAATATATCATTTAGTGACGACTTTTTGTAAATATTTTTTTTTTTTTTTTTTTTTGTCATTTTTCAATCACTTGGGACAAAAAAAATAAATATTCAATGGGTTCAACATGCCTCTCAGCAATTTCCTTGGGGTGTCTACTTTCCAAAATGGGGTCATTTGGGGGGGTTTTGTACTGCCCTGCCATTTTAGCACCTCAAGAAATGACATAGGCAGTCATAAACTAAAAGCTGTGTAAATTCCAGAAAATGTACCCTAGTTTGTAGACGCTATAACTTTTGCGCAAACCAATAAATATACGCTTATTGACATTTTTTTTACCAAAGACATGTGGCCGAATACATTTTGGCCTAAATGTATGACTAAAATTTAGTTTATTGGATTTTTTTTATAACAAAAAGTAGAAAATATCATTTTTTTTCAAAATTTTCGGTCTTTTTCCGTTTATAGCGCAAAAAATAAAAACCGCAGAGGTGATCAAATACCATCAAAAGAAAGCTCTATTTGTGGGAAGAAAAGGACGCAAATTTCGTTTGGGTACAGCATTGCATGACCGCGCAATTAGCAGTTAAAGCGACGCAGTGCCAAATTGGAAAAAGACCTCTGGTCCTTAGGCAGCATAATGGTCCGGGGCTCAAGTGGTTAATACTGCTTTAAACTTATCTATACGGACACATACTTGACAATTCATCATTGTACACAGTTTCATTAGTGGACACTGCTACCTTCCTCAGACTGGAGTTTTTGGCAGTGTTTGAGTTCCCCAGACTATTTTGCTGTGTAAAATCCCTCTGGAATAAAAGTATTTGTAAACCCTCACCTTGTAAAACAACCCATTCCGTTTAAAATAGAAATGAAAGGCAAAACATTTGTGTGTGTATCTATCTATCTATCTATCTATCTATCTATCTATCTATCTATCTATCTATCTATCTATCTATCTATCCTTCCTCTTCCTCTTCCTCTTCCTCTTCCTCTTCCTCTTCCTCTTCCTCTTCCTCTTCCTCTTCCTCTTCCTCTTCCTCTTCCTCTTCCTCTTCCTCTTCCTCTTCCTCTTCCTCCTCCTTCCCACATAGGAGCTATTTATTATTATACAGGATTTATATAGCACCAGCAGTTTGTGCAGCGCTTTACAACGTGAGGGCAGACAGTACAGGAGGAATCAGCGGGCCCTTCTCGTTAGAGCTTACAATCTAAGCAGCTAGGGGAGGAGAAACAGCAGAACACTGATCTTCCCAGTGAATGGCTGTGCAGGGGAGGGGGTGTCAGGACAAGTCAGATAATTAGAGGATAACAGGCTGAGTTCTCAGCACAGTGCGTGGTCAGTTTTTAGTTTAAATACATTTTTATTAGTACAAAAGAAAACACCAGGAACACCATGGATTTTACACACAGAGAAAAATGATACTTTCTCATACAAGTACTTGGTACAGCAGGCAAATAACAGGAATATGAAATGTTGGGTTTACATACTCTTTGAATTATGCACTCATCAGTATATTTGTATTGCTCTTTCAATGTCCTAGATTCATTACATGCAGAGAGGTGTAGAACTGTGAAGAGTGCAAATGTAAATCAACAGCATGACAATGTTAATATCCCTCCCTGAAGAAAGGATGGTGTGCTAAGGATTTCTATTTGTTTCACAATTGTGTCATCACTGCAGCACCCTGATCACAAAAGAAGCTCTATGGAATGCATACTGCTCTACCCCTGGAGGAACAGCAACATTTTCATTTCACACAGCTTCTCTACAAAATGACTGATTTATGTTTCAACAGCTGGAAACTGTGGCCGCTTTCTCCACAAATATAACATAACATTTTGCAGCATTTCTTTAGTTCAATATAAATACGTTTCCTGGCTGCTGCGGGTATCAGTTTCTAAGTTACTGACCCAAAACGAGCCTCTGCGGCAGGTAGTCAGAGCAACGTCAGAAATTCCTGATCTGTGTGCTGATTCTGGTCACTGACTCAGAAAGTTCTGGATTAGCATGACAGCCGTGTAACTACTATTTTCAGAAGGAGGTCAGCGATGTTATCCCTACACATTTCTCTTAAGACAGTAGCACTTACAAGAAGGGCTGGGGATATCTATCTATCTATCTATCTATGTATGCAGTGCTACTTATGACCAGCAGAGGGGGCTTGGTGCTCTGAAATAAGATGGCTCTAACGTGTGTATGTGTGTATTACAGGCAATGTGTCAAATTAGTCATTCTATAGATTGCCTGTAACTAGGATTGCCACCTCATCCCTTTAAACCTGAACACATATTAATTACACAGGTTCTGTGGTTGATAAGGTGGTAATTAAACACACATGGTGCCTTAACTGCATTAAATTAGCCTCAGAACCTATGTAATTCATATGAGTTAGAGTTTAACCTCCCTGGCGGTATGATTATTTCGGATTTTAGGTGCTGAAAGCGGTACAATTATTTTGCATGGAAATTTGGCGTTTTATATTGTAGGCCTGTAATTCTTAACAATAACACACTTAAATCTGTCCAAACAAGAGTCTAGTAGATATCCCGGGTATGATGAAGTTTGAAACACAAAAACATAAATTATAATATAATAAACAAATATAAATAATTAAAAAAAATAATAATAATAAAATATCTAAAGCCACTTTTGACATAAAGGGACATTTTTTGCTTGCTATGGACAATCTCCAGTTTCCAGGCAGAAAGAACAGTATATATCATATAAAACTGCATGCAGGGCATGGGCCAAAGCACTGGGGACAAAAGGGATGTGAAATAATTTCATACAGTACTGTAATCTGTAAGATTACAGTACTGTATGTGTTATGATTTTTACATTTTTTTGAATTTGCCGCCCAGCCTCCGCCCCGTGCGTTGCGTCACTCGCAGGGAACGGAGCCTGGCACAGAGAGGCTTCAGAGGCGACACAGCCCACGGACACTGCGGGGGACATCGCAGGATCCTGGGGACAAGGTAAGTAACTCCACACCAGGATCCTGCAATGTAATCCCGAGTGTGGCTCAGGTTTACTGCTAATGGGACTGAAATTTAACCCCGAGCCACACTCGGGATTACCGTCGGGGAGGTTAAAGCATTGAGGAGGCAACCCTACCTATAACCTATAAATATGGATTCAAATTGTACTGTAATTGTACTGTCTGCCCTTATTTTGTAAAGCGCTGCGTAAACTGTTGGTACTATATAAATCACGTCTAATAATAATAATACACCAATATATAGATACTAGAGGTGCTCTCTGATCTTATGAAAACAAAATGACTAATGATTATTTAGTGCATGACCCCCTTAAAAGTTATGATATGAGTGGTGCTGTGGTTGCAACATTGATACATATCCATCCTTGACCTTTCAAGAATGCAGATTTTGTAACAAGCAAAATTTATTCTGATTGGTCATATAGTTCAGCAGCTGCCCTCCACTATCGCAGGCCCTGTGTCTAATGATTCATTACTGCTCAGCCACCTGATTTTATAGGGATGATTTCTGGTCATGCAGGGGACTGATGGAAGAATCTCCCCTGTAACAGAATCCTAATATTACAATTGATATTTCCTGGTTTTTCTGATAATGGTGAGCGTTGTTCTCCTAATACAGGGCTAGACAAATCCCAGGAGCCATATAGACAATAAACCTAAAAGTATTAAAATGGCTCCTACATATTTGGTCTTAGGAGGTAATAAAAGAAGATAAACTAACTAGAATTGTGTAAGTTATGCCTCGTACACACTCAACGTTATAAAAACTCCAGTAGCTTTAGCTGTAGAATGCTGCGTTAAAAATGCAAATTTTGCAGCATTTTTGCATTAGCGAAACTATACCCCCCACAAAAGCTTATGACTCAAAAACGCGCATAAACGCCAAATAGCTACGTTTTTCAGCGTTTTTTATTTAGCGTTTTTCAGAGTTAGAGCATTGGAGTTTTTTCCAGCCAGAAAATGCCCCCGCCAAAAAATGCTGATAAAAGCCAATGGGGTTGATTTACTAAAGGCAAATCTACTTTGCACTACAAATGGACTGCATGTGCACTTGGAAGTGCATTTACTGTAGATCTGAGGGGAAGATCTGAAATGAGGGGAAGCTCTGCTGATATCTATCATGTACCAACAAAAAGGCTGTTTTATATTTTCCTTGCATGCCCCCCTCAGATTTACAGTGAGTGCACTTGTAGTGCAAAGTGGATTTGCCTTTATTAAATAAACCCCACTGTGTGCATGGACACATAGCATACCATACTGGGGAGTTTGCTGGCTGAAGAAAAAAAAGGCCTGAAGCCAAAAACAGCAGCTGTAAAAACGTCCAGTGTGCCTTAAGGCCCCTTTCACACTGGGGTGGGGGCGGCAACGGCGGTAAAACGGTGCTATTTTTAGCGTCGTTTTAGCGGCGGTATTCGGCCACTAGCGGGAGGGGTTTAGCCCCCCCGCTAGCGGCTGAGAAAGGGTTAAAACCACCGAAAAGAGCTACTGCAGCAGCGCTTTGCCGGCGGTATAGCCGAGCTGCCCTATTGATTTTAATGGGCAGTAGCGGTGTATACACCGCTCCTTCACCACTCCAAAGATGCTGCTAGCAGGATTTTTTTACTGTCCTGCCAGCGCACCACTCCAGTGTGAAAGCCCTCGGGGCTTTCACACTGGAGACACAGCAGCGGCTCTTTCAGGGCACTTTGCAGGCGCTATTTTTAGCGTTATAGTGCCTGCAAAGCGCCCCAGTGTGAAAGGGGTCTAAGTGAGTAAACCATAAGACCATAAAGTTACATAGTAGGCAAGGTTGAAAAAAAAGACACAAGTTCATCAAGTCCAACCTATGTGTGTTATTATAGGATTATGAGTAAAAAAAAATGTAATGTACACGAAGTGCTCAGAACTTAAAACATTATGTAATTAAATACAAACCAACAGCAGCACCGAGATCAAAACACAAAAAATATCCCAAATAAAATGCTAAATGCGGTTTATACACAATTGCCATATTTTCATGTTTTATAAAGTACCCTTATCACTTGGTTATACCTGTGTAGCAGCTCAGTGCTGCTGATCTCCTGCAGTCTCTTGGCAGCAGCAGCTGCATGTCACTGATTGAGGACTGGCTTCCTCGTGGTGGCCACAGAACATGTCTGCGCATTGTATGTCAGCATAGCCACTCATCATCTCCACCAAGCAGCTCATGTAAAAGGAGGACAACGAAGGAAGAAAATTTGGAAAAAGAAGGCGCTTCATATGCCCCCTCAGGGAAGATGAAGACCACCTGATCCTGGCTACAATTTTATTTCTATTTTAATTTTGTGAATTGAAAGCACAGCCACCCATAGACATTAATTTGCCTGTGTCAGTCCTAAAGAAAAGTCAAACAGTCACCATTATGAGGTCCATTCTAAACATAATTCAGGTTTTGCAGACACAAAGCTTGGTGTTGATTCTGGCTGGAGCTGGACTCGGCTCTGTACAGTACATAACATCAGATCACTGTCAGGATAGGGCTAATGCTTTCTCTTCCAGCAAATTGTTTTTCTTTCTCTTGCTCTTTCTCAGACAGTGATGTGTTTGTTTTGTTGCAGTGCTGGTGATGATCAGGGCGATGATGTGCCTATGAGAAGAGTGCTGGATACAGAGAGAAGACTCGCTCCTCTCCTCCCCCTCCACCTCCCATAGAGCCGGTAGAGGAGGAGTCTTTAGCAGCCCAGTGCTGAGTTCAGATTCCTGCTACTCACTGGCTAAACCTCCACAGCCTGAGGAGGAAGAAGCAGAGAGCTTTCCCAGCCTGAAAAGATCACAAGTCCTATTGCTCCTGCTTGGAGGTAAGAAATCTACATACAGACTTTGTACCCTCTGCCTTCAGGAATCACTAGGAAGCAATCACTATTCCTCCAAGAAAGTGACAGCCGAGAAGAGAAAGCCAGGGACCCGTCCTCTGCTGGTTTGGAGCTTGCGGGTTCTCTCCTCCTACCCCTGGAGATGCTCCAAAGACTATTCCTCTCTTTGGTAAATTCTTGGGGCATCCATTCCCAAAGGAGGGCCGGACACCCCAATCGCAGGTACATAGTTGATGGCCGATAAAACACTTGAATTTTGAAGGCTGAGTTTTCTTTGAAACAAGAGAGAAAATTCCCTCGTACCCTCCTCCTCCTCTGCAATTCCTAAAATCCCATCTGCTTTCTCTTATCCCAAAACACTTGGAGAAATTCCTGCCTTGTGGGATCACTCATGGCTTTCTTGACCAAGAAAAAGAAGTTTAAGTTCCAGACCATCTTTACCCTGGAAGAGCTGACAGCCGTCCCCTTTGTCAACGGGGTTCTCTTTTGTAAGGTCAGGCTGTTGGATGGAGGAGATTTTGTCAGCCAGTCTAGCAGGTAAGTGAGAGAATATTGAATGTATTTGTAAACCCTGTTCCTTGAGCACTGTATAATATTGCCACAAAAGCAGGCTGTTTCCCATAGCAACCACTCTAGTTCCATGTTGCATTTTAAAGGCAAATCTGGTTGCCATGGCCAACCGCTCTGACTTTGCTGTCGTTTTCTCTGTTGCTGTTTTTAAGTCAGTGCATTGGCAGCTCTATCTGAATAGCTGGCCTGTTTGCTCACAGCACAATGTGAATAGTATCAATTGGGCCTTTTGTTGTGTACATATTTAGCATTTTTATTGCTCTATTTTCCATTGTAAGCTAAAAATAAATATAGGCTTGGTAAACTAATTGAAGTTGCAGTATAGGAATGCACATGCTGTGCAGACTCTAATACTGTACCTGACAGCTCAGGGTCTCGTTGACTTGCTAATGTATGTGCTCTGTGGGAGTCAACGTTGTCATTTCAGTCTGCAGTTCGGGAAGATTTTTACCTTTTGAGAAGTGTACTGTGGACAGAAGATTATGATTACTCCAAATAGACCTTAACAATTGGACTGGAAATAAGTAATATGTGTGTCCACAATGCAACCTCAGCAGACACCCCTTACCTGACCAATTTTTTGGGGGGGAGGAGGAATGTCCAAAATGTAATCTTCCCAGATGATTAATGTTTTACCAAAACTCATAAGTTCATAAACATGCCATGTTTGGCCAAAGTAGAATGGAAAGGCTAGATTGCTCTGCAGAAAAATCTTTCAGCATTCAATCTATCTTCCCAATGCCGTTTCATGCCTACGGCCAGCCTACAAATGATTTGACATTATACAACGTGTATATGACATTAGAAGGCAGTTGGGTGTACAGTAACATTCTGACCACTATAACAATCTGATTATCCATAAACATACTCGCTCAGATTGCGCAGGTCTGAATGTTTGTTGTGGAGACAGACCTGCTCTAGGTTACCTTGGGGTAAAATAATCATTACAGCATGAACTATCACAATCTTCCCCGCCCCCCCTTCTCGAGAAGCGATGGCCAGGAGTGACTGGCACTTCCCATAGGCATGACATTGTGGCCCGATCTGGCAACGATCGCCTAGTTTTGTGGGTAGCTGAAGAAAATCATTGTAGAGCTCTGTGGTTTTCTTAACTTCATCTGTCACACTACAGACAACTTGATGTCTTAACCCATACCTCCCGAATACTAATTGCCCTCACTTTACCCAAGCACACGCGCCTGAATACACATACATCATTGCGCCCTAATTATCTTGCTGCTTTCATAAGCCAGTAAGCATTCAAAGTATGTCTATTGCCCAAAACGCATTAGTGATGCTGCCAGCTCAAGCATCTTTACTGACAGGCAGTACAGGTTTGAGGAGCAGCAATGGAAATCTCCTGGTTGCTGAAAAATATCTGTAAGGGCCCATTCACACTTCTAAAAGCACATTTCAAACACATGTTTTGAGGCACGTTTTTATGCATGTTGACATACAATGTAAAGTACTTTGCAATTAGGGCTGCAACTAACGATTATTTTCATAATCGATTAGTTGGCCGATTATTGTTTCGATTAATCGGTTAATAACCTTAAAACTGTGGTGTATAATTTAGTTAATATGTAAAGTTTAAAAAAAAGGCAATTTATTCTTAAATATCTCTATGCAGTGATAAATATAAATAACCAACTTTATGGTTAGAGAGCAAAATCTGAGAATAAGACCCCTTTCACACCAAGGCGCTTCAAAAACGAACTAAAATGCCTTGGCGTTATTACCGTGTTTTTACAGCGTTTTAGGGGCGTTAGTGTTAAAATTAACGCAGCGCTGCAGGCCTTTTAACAGCGTTTTTCAATCGTTATTGAAGCATGTGTATTGATGCTATCTTTCTGCTTGCATGTTTATCCTTTGTGATATCATGTAAAACAAGCAGTGTCTTGTAAAGTAACAAGCGTTGTCTTGTTTTACTTCAAATCTTCATTTTTCTGGGATTAATTATTTTTTTTGGCACTTTAATTTTTGTTTTTTGGCACTTTGATGGTCTGTTTAATCATTCTGACCTTCCCACAAGTTCAGTCCTGTTGTTGTAGATGCTCTCTTTTCTGCTTGCATGTTTACCTTTTTGTGAGATCATGTGAATTTTCTACAGCTCAGGGCGGATTATAGGCGCTATTCAGGCGTTTTTACAGCGTTTTCAATTCATTTCAATGGAGAGGGGCGTTTTTGAAGCGCTTTTTTCAACGCCCAAAAGCTGCTCCAAAGATGCTGCTTGCAGGACTTTTCTCAACACCCCGCCAGTGCAACGCCTCAGTGTGAAAGGGTCCATTGAGATGCATGGGGAGCGTTTTATGAGCATTTTAATAGCGTTATTTTTAGCGCTAAAACGCCTTGGTGTGAAAGGGGTCTAATAGACAGAAGAGATATACTGTATATACTATTAGAGGAGAGAGATATACTGTATATACTATTAGAGGTTGAATCTGGTAAATATCATCAGACTCGATCTTTTTTTATTTAAAGAAAATTAAAAAGTTAGATTGTTTTGAAGATTTTCAAACTGAACTGTAATATATTATATGCTGGCCATACAAAAAGAATGTCTTCCTTCAAAAAAAAATGTCATTTTAAGAACGTTCGTTCGATTTCCGAATCGTTAGTGGGGTCAAATTGACATTCGTTTTCAACCATAGTGACAGGAAAATTTAGAAATAATAGAAAACTTCTTGGTCAAAGGAATTTTCAGACAGTGTATGTGGTTTTCGTTCAGAAATTACATTATTTTTAAAACAGAATGTTAAAAGCAAGTGAAAATTTCAAACAACATTCTTTCATTCAGTGAATGTACAAAGATTTTTCATATGAATATTCTCATCTGAAAATTGATCCGTGTGGCCAGCATAAGGCTCGGTACACACCTATGCAGTTTGCTTTTGATCTGTTTCTCCACTGCTTTTTTGCTGTTAAGTACAGTATAGAGCGCCCCAATAGCAAGGTAAAGAAAACTTCTGCCTTTAGAACCACTCACTTCCTGCCCAGGACTACATGTCCCATGAGGCATTGCTCCTCACACATTCACAAGTTCCCAGGCACTTACTGTCCTGTATGGATGATGTACTGAGATGTATGTGTACTGCACTGTATTTCCTGATATGTAAACAAATAATGCATTCTGTATGCAGACTAACTAATCGGCTGGCCGATTAATCGATTATGAAAATAGTAATCGATTAATTTTATAATTGATTAGTTGTCGATTAATCGATTAGTTGTTTCAGCCCTATTTGCAATGAATGTTAAAAGTGCATGTCAGCACATCCTTTCTTGGGTTTTCATTCATTTGAATGGAAAATATCTGGACCTAAAACAGAAAAAGGTGAATGTGGCCTTGAAAAGCATTGATGTTTTTTTTTCTTCCGGACATAATAAATAACACTTTCCTTTTATGTTGTACATGCTTCTCACAAGTAGCCTCAAATGTAGATCCATTTGTAATGATCAGAGAAATCCACTCACTGGAGGACATCTTAATGAAGCCTACGTGTTCCATTTATGATATTCATCACAGCGTGAATGACATTCTGCTGCTGCAGTTCCTAATGGAAACCTTTTCATAGAGAAACCTAGACGCTGTCAGGACTACTAATGCTATGGCACTTCTTATTCTGCAAATGCTAGTTTCCTGGCTGTCATGTTTACCCTCTTGCTTCAGTACATTGTGTCCCTTACTTAGAGCAGTTATACAAATATGGACATCTAATGGGCATGAATACTTATTCTTACTCCAGACTGTTGACTTAAACCTTTTTGAACCCTATTGGTCAGTGTACTAACCAGACGGCTAATAAAAGCAGATTAGGAATGGCATCACCCAAGTGATTCTCAGAAAAGTTTTGCACGTTCAGTATGGCAGTGCAAAGACCAATGAGGATGTGGAAAAATATGTATTAACCAATCAAACTAGGTAAGCTTGAGAGAAACTATTTTTTTTTTTTTTTTTTGTAAACATCAGATGTTATATAAACTATTTTAAAGACTATCCTAAGTCCAAATGGCTGCTGGTTACTGCAAAAATCACAGATGCTCTGATCCTGGATCCTTGATGCAGCACTACACTTCCAGCATTGTGCAGATGAAAAGCAGCGGCTGTGAACATGAAGGGATCCCAACATTGCATTTATTTCTTCTCCGCTTGTCTGTTCACAAAAAGCCTTGTATTATTTCCACAAGATGCAAGGTGTTATGTGAATAGTCAAAGGGAGAGGAGGGGCATATGAATAACCAGATCTCCCCTTGTCTATTCACAGAGTACCTTGCAAAAGATTGTGAATAGGCAATGGGAGAGGAAAGGGAGGATGAACAACAGAACCCTTCACTGTCACAGCTGCAGCTCACCGTGCTGGAAACATAGCGCTGTGTGTAATATTCAGCATCAGAGCAGCTGTGATTTTTGCAGTAACCAGTAACTATTTGGACCTATGATAGTCTTAACATTGGATTCATTTATTTAACTTGTGTTTGCAAAAAAAATAATCCTGGAGTTCAACTGTAAGGGAGCTGACAGTGTACGGACATGTGATTGGTTGCTATGGTAACCACAGTGTGTACATGATCCTTCTCCTTGCATCGACTTATTAATTAGGCCTGTTTCAGGTCACTGAACCATGTGTGAACGCTCTGAGTAGTGTAAATGGGCAAATCATTTTACATGTAATCTGGTGGAGTGTCTATTGAGGTCCCAGTATTGGGCTTTTACCCACACGTGTTTTTGGTGTGCCAAGAAACCTTTGCTGTGAATTGTATTTTTACTTAGCGAGGCAAAGAAGGTAGAGTTGTAGCTGGCCTTAGAAATGACATGCTTCTATATAGACGTACACTAGTCTCCAGGAGATCATGAACTTTGCTTGCCTTTTGGATGCTTTCCCCCGTGGACAGTAGAACTCTATGCTATATTGTATCACTGCAATTACAGAGGGCCATACACTGCACACAGCAGAGCCACCCCGCACATTAGGACATATCTGCCTCATTCACAACAAAATGCCGATCGGAAATTCGGCCAGCAAAAGACCGATGAGAGCTTTTGGTCAGAAAATGCGACCGTGTGTATGCTCCATCGGACTTTTGCTGGACGAATTTCAGCCAGCAAAAGATTGCGAACATGTTCTCAATTTTTCGGTCAGAAAAAGTTCCTATCCGAAAATGCGATCGTCTGTAGCAATTCCGACGCTCAAAATTCCTACGCATGCTCGGAAGCATTGAACTTAATTTTCTCGGCTCGTCGTAGTGTTGCACGTCACGGCATTCTTGGCGGTCGAATGTTCAGTGAACTTTTGTGTGACCGTGTGTATGCAAGGCAAGCTTGAGCGGAATTCCGACGGAAAAGCGGTCATATCTTTTTCCGACCAAAATCCCGATCGTGTGTACGCGGCATAACACAGCATTTGAGGTGGGTTACGCTGCTTTGCATAGATGCTGCATTTTTTTCGCACCTTATATTAGTGCATCTAACTGCATTGCTTCTCCGCTGTGGGCCATAGAGATGAACAAAATGTAATTTTGTGACATTTTAGTAAAGTAAAAAGTAAACAGAGTTGCATTGTAACAATGCACCACATTGACACTACACAATGGATACCACTCAGACTGGCATGAATGAGCCATTTGCATATGGAAAGACAGGGAATGGTTAAACCCTCTGCCAGGTTTGTAGGCTGTCAGTGTTTTCACTGGGAAGGAGATTCAGATTCTTTATTTCTCAGAAGATGGTGAAAAAACAAAAATTTTACAGCAATCGGGTGGGACATTCTCCATTGAGGGCACCTGTTCTGATGGCAGCCAAGAAGGGGATCTTTCCTTACTTTCTGTTGTGTCTCAGAGACAGGAAATGAAAGAAAATCTCTGCAATGGGAACCTGAGGAGGGTTCAATCCATTCCCTTCCGTTTAGAGGTTTAAAAAAAAACTCCTACCATTGTCTCCATCTCAGTGCCCCATACCTTTTTTTTTCTTAGGCAAACTTTTCCAATCCTTGCTTTGAGTGGGCAATTTCAAATTTGTGCTGGTTGTCAGACACAACAACTTGCCAAAACCTCCACCCCAGATTACTGCCTAGTTTCATTAGTTAACCCGTGAAACTCCTACAGTAACTTTATCTCCAGAGCTGGGTAAACACAATTTGTTTTTTTTTTTTTGTTCTTTTTTCCAGATTTTTTTTCATCCATGCAAGCAAAGTAGATGCAGGGATCTCCCCAGCTGCGCTATTGTATTTTGACAGTGGAGAATCCTCCCCCCATGGAATACACAGATCAGCACTGCAACCATTGATGGCAGCAGCTGGTTTGAATGCTGGTTTTCCAGCAGGGCTACACACAGACCAAAATCTGGCCAGTTCCTGCTGAACCAGCCGAATCTTGATACATGTATACCTAGTTTAAAGCTGGCCCAAACAAGAGAAGTCATTCAATTCCACAACAGTACTAAACAGCACAGATGGACAAATCTTCTGCCAGACATTGTATTTTGAGAGCCAGCCCCCCGCAGCTGTCAGAATACCTAAACAGTGACTGCAGCTGATTGGATGTGACTGTTGTGTGGCTGAAAATTTTCCACCCATCTCCCTCGATCTTCAGATCTGAGGGATGCCGGCAGGACCACCCACAGCTTGAATTTCGGACAATTTGTTAGGAATGCTGATGGTGCACAACAGTGCAAATAATTATTCACAAAATGAGAGCGTGTCTCTTTGCAGTGCTGTGTGATTGGGAAATGCAGAAGCAATTGAATTTAATTGTATGTTGCCAGCATTGTTAAATTACCACCTGTCATAAGGTAAAGGTAATGCGATTTATAGCTGGTTGTCAGTTGGCAAAGTTTTAGATGAGCACACAGAAGAGGAGCCAGGCTCCCAGGTTTATATTCTCAGTCTCCTCAGCAAGGGAGGACAAATAATTATTTCACCCCGTGTCATAAATCTGAAATCTCTCTGATTCCTTCTGGTAACTGTGCTGTTTTACTGTACATTTCCATGCAGGCGTGTGTAGGTTTCCGTGACGAAGCACTTCACAGGTAAAAGTTATGCTGTGGGCTGTCTGTGTTTGCACAGCCGAGGATGGTACCTGCTGGTCCCAACCTGCCCTTTGCACTGCTATTTCTTCATTCCCCGCCTGCATAAGGCTCTGCGAAGTTGGTGGAAACACTGATATGTTCTACAACCTTCCATTGATGTCTGAACATTGGTTTATCCCTCTCCCTTTGTTTAATTGGGTTAAAGTATATGTAAACTCAAGAGCACAGTTGAAATACCTGGCAGCTTACCAGTCCTTGGATGTGGTGGCTGCATTTGTTTTTTTTCCTGTTTTTTTTTTTTTTTTGTTTTGTTTTTTTTGTGATCTTGCCAATAACACTCTTCCTGTCCTAGGGTGACAACGATCATTTGCCATACTGTATCAGTAGAGGAGCAGCATTGTCACCCTAGGACAGGAAGTGTTGCGACTACAAATCATCTCGCTCCTTCTTTCTTTCCCTTATACACGGGGGGATGTGTACTATAGTCCTGATAACACTGCTGAGAACACAGGACTGAATTGCAATTTATAGAAGGATTTAAAGGTTTTTTTTTTTATTGCGTCCCTTTTCACCGGTTCTGGTGCGAATCAAGTCTGAATTTTTGCCTGAATTCGCACCTGAATTGGAACCAAAGACGCACAGGACCCTTTCTGAATGAGAACCGGCTCCATTAAAAAGTCAATCACATTCTCCTCCCATGCGAATTGGGTGCGGAGAAACCCACATCCAATTCGCATATGTCTGGACCCAGCCACAGTGTTAAGGTTTTCATACACTTTAACATTTTGCACGGTATTTTGTGTCTATTATTATTAAAGCTTTAACAGCAAAAATGTATTATTTTGTAGCATAACAAAATCCTTAGCTGTAGTGGCTGCATACAGCAGCTATTGAGGGGAACTGTCCTTCAAGCATAATAGATAGCGGCACTCTCCTCTTTCTCCCCACCTTTCTCTATAGACATGAAAGCTTGGCCAAGTGCTTATGTCTGTGGAACTGACAACTACAAGCTGCCTTCCTATATACTATGTTATATCTGTGGGCAAACTTTGTGCCTTTGTGGCCCCATTTTGTGTGTGTGTGTGTGTATATATTAGGGGTGCAACGGATCGTCCATCGATCCGTGATCCGTACGGATCAACCTCCGCGGATCGGAACACCCGTGATCCGCGGAGCGATCTGTGGCTTCGGCCTAGCTCCGGAGCGGCGGCCATCTTGGTACACCCGGTGGCCGTTTACCACGTGATCGCTCCATCAAATGACGGAGCGATCACTTGTAACAAACCGGCGTCATATCATGACGCCAGTTCCTCTCTCCCCTCTGTGTACTGATCTGTACATTGGAGGGGAGAGTTCGGATGGCAGAAGTGCCAATACTCTGCAATGCCCTGCCAATACTCTTCCATACCCTGCCAATACTCTGCAATACTCTTCCACACCCTGCCAATACTCTGCCATACCCTGCCAATACTCTGCCATACCCTGCCAATACTCTGTCAATATACCCGTCAATACCCTGCAATACTCTGCCATACCCTGCTAATATATTATTACAGTGGGGGAGATTGTGGATATTACAGTGGGGGAAATGTGGATATTACAGCGGGGGAGATTTTTTTTTTTGTTGATCCGGAAATGATACAAACCGTGACTCCTGATCCGAGGAACGATCCGAACCGTGAGTGTTTTGATCCGTTGCACCCCTAGTGTGTATATATAGTATATATACTGTATGACTCTAATTATATCTTGTTGTTGCTCCATCTAGCTAACCCTCCTGTTTTGAATATCTCTCTCTCCACCTTTCTTTTTGTTTTTTGTGTAGCTCTCTCCTCTGTTTTTTAGTGTATCTCTCCCCCTCTCCCATTGTTGGTATAGCTCTCTCTCCCTCTCTTTTTGATTTTTTTGTGTGGCTTTCTCTCTTTCTCTACCTTTTTGTGGTTTTGTGTCCTCTCCCTTCCTCTACCTTTTTGTGGTTTTGTGTCCTCTCCCTTCCTCTACCTTTTTGTGGTTATATGGCTCTCTCCCCCTCTTTCTTTGTGTTTTGTTTGACTCTGTCTCCCCTCTCCCTTTTGTGGTTGGCTTTCCTTACCCTTCTTCTCCTGTTTGGGGTTGTGTGTCCCCCTTTGTGTTTATGTCTGTCTGTCTGTCTCTCTCTGTCTCTCTCTGTCTCTCTCTGTCTCTCTCTGTCTCTCTCTGTCTCTCTCTCTCGCTCGCTCGCTCTCGCTCTCTCTCTCTCTCCCCCCCCCCCCCTCGTGTCTTTTATCACTTGTTCTCCTCTGTTGCATTTCCCCAGGACACAGCAGCACATCGGTTCTTCAGTGTATATCTGGCAGTGTCTGCTAACAGCACATTGCTCCAGCAGTGTGCTGCTCAGTGGAGCCTGACCTGACAGTTAGCCGCACACTGTGCGATGTTGCAGCACATGACCTGGAATGTAACTCTCATACTCTTGTGTTTCTTAAATGATTGATAGAACTGTCACTCTACATTCACGATAATTCTTTATCTCCCCAAACACTTTAAAATCCATTTACTGCATAAAGCCACTTCAGTCTAAATTTTGCTCTCTATAATTCATCACTTTGTGTGTTCCTACTAGGCAGGGCATTGTAACTGCATGCACCATTTCATTAGTAAAGTACACTAAAAGGTTACATAACTTGGGATCACACTTTCTGGTGGCACAAGCTGTACCCAGCTCTATAATAAATATGATGCCTGTGTGTTGGTTAAAGGGCCAGTTTACATATGATATCCCCAATACATTTCTCTTCCTTTCTTTTAACATAATTAACAAAGGGATTTGTTGGCTGGACAGGATGGCTGCACTTTGGCAGTGGTTTCAGTGTAGATACAGTGATGTTCTTGACAGACCTGATATAATGTGACAGTTAGCAGATTTCTTTATTTGTACTGCTGGGCGAGAAGTCAGCTGTGTATTGGAAAATTTTGCTGCCTACTTTACCAGCTTTATTTTAATGTGTTTTTATATGTTCCTGAAACCTTAACAAATGTATCTATTCTTAATATCGCTACTACATAAATTAACATGAACTTTACATTTAGCGAACCTCTCATAAATAAATAAATAAATAAATAGACTCGCCATGAGCTGCAGCACAGCTGTGGTTTTACCACGTGGTGTAATATCTGCACCATGATAGAAACAAGGCCAAGGATAAATCCGAGGAAAAAATCCAAGCTTACTTACCGACCAGCCAGCGGACAACCAAATTAACCTGTCTAATAGTATGCGTTTAAAAACGGGGGTTTAGTCTGTACACATTTGCAAATACATGCGTAAGCTACAAAGCCCCGCCAAGGCACCCTGGTATCTGTAGTCCTATCACTAACTGATGAGTGACTCCACAGTGGTAGTACATGCATTCTGATGGATAGGTGGAGGGCAGATGAACTGAAGGGAGCCCACCCTTTCTTAAAGGTACAGGGGCCCACTGAACACCCAGCACATAGCACAATGGCTGCAAAGGTGTCAGTGCGTTGCCTGACCAATATAACAGTAATACAAAAAAGGGGTCCACTGTCCCGGCTATAACTGGCCATTGCAGCTTTGGAAGGAAACATATGATATAAACAAGGCCAAAGATAAATCCAAGGAAAAAAATCAGAGCTTACTTACGACTCCTGTTTTTAGCACATATTGTTAGAGAGGTTGATTCGGTTGTCCGTGGGCTGGTCAGTTAGTAAGCTTGGATTCTTTCCTTGGATTTATCCTTGGCCTTTTTTCTATCATATGTTGCCTTCCAATGCTGCTTGCTGCAATGGCCAGTTACAGGTGGGGGCAGTGGACCCCTTTTTTGAATATCTGCATCTTACATGATTTGTGGGGGTGATTAAAGTTGCAAGAGCCAGTTAGAGCTCTGACTGCAGAGACCGAAGTCATAAGTTTGTATAAGGAGCACCCCTGTGGCACTTCAATAGATGAAAAAGATAGCACAGCCTCCTCTTTGATGTTGTGTGTTTTTTTTGTTTTTTTTTTCATAGAGTGGGGAAGGCGTAGAACCTCCATCGTGTCCTGGCCCCACTGGAGAGATTTTCTCTCACTTCCTGTTCTGACAAAGCCTAAGGTGTAATGCAGTGGTCATCAACCCAGTCCTCAGGGCCCACTAACAGGCGAGGTTTAATGTATTACTGCAATCACTGAGCAGCAAATTATATCACGTGATGTATTTCAGTTATCCTGCAAACCTGGCCTGTTAGTGGCACTGAGGATAGGGTTGATGACCACTGGTGTAATGTATTGGGTGACATGTACCTCCTTAAAAAAAATATGTCATAGACCTTGATTTAATGACTGGTGTGGGAAGCATTTATATGACTCATTATAGGGGTAATACTTTTGGACTACTGGAATATAGAACATTTTACTGGATGTTTAGACCTTTGCTTGTGTTGTGCAGGATAGATTTATTTCTGATTTATATATATATACACTTGTCCCTTGTTTCACTCCCAACCCCTTCCAATTATTTGTAAGAGTGTAGCCAATGAGCTCCAGGGTTACCACTGTTTGGAGCTTCAGCTTGCTGCTTTTCAGTGGCTTTCTAAGTCGGAGCTGACCCTAAGCCATTGCCCCCATTGGAAACTGGCAGATTTCCAAAGACAAGTTGTGCTTCTGAAAAAATGCTTGAAAGCTGAAATTGCTCAGTTAAAACCAGTGTAGTACATCCCTGCTGATCAGTGTCATAGGGGAAGTGTAAAGGTTTTCTGCTTTCTCTGTGAAGTCTAATAACATAGATCTCAAGACTGTGTAGCATAGTTATGTTTAGTATCACCAGAGACCAGCTCTCTTCCTTTGTGGTTACTTATACATACATACATACATACATACATACATGTCTGGGTAGTATAAATTAACCCGGGACACCGCTTCTTTCAGTTAGACTCTTCCACCCTATTTACATTTTGTCAAATATCT